>NC_034601.1:65011831-65027821 GCF_900095145.1 Mus pahari
TGTGTGTGTGTGTGTGTGTGTGTGTGTGTGTGTGTGTGTTATCTGTGGATGCTCGTGTGTGTGTGTGTGTTATGTGTGGATGCTCGTGTGTGTGTGTGTGTGTGTGTGTGTGTGTGTGTGTGTGTCTATGGTGTGTATATGGGCAGGTTTGAACTGATGTTGGGGAGATTCTTGCGCTTCGTACACACTCTACCTTATTCATTGAGGTAGAGTCTCTCAGTACCCCCAGCTTGTAGGTAGATAGCTTGCTCCAGGAGTCATGTCTCTTCCTTCCAAGTGTTGGGGCTAGAGGCCAGCCTATGCAGCTTTTACACATATTCTGTGTTTATATGGCAACCACTGAGCCATGTCCCCGGCCCCTGGCAGACATCTTCTCAACCTTCAGATTCCTAGCTATTGTCCTGGAAAATAACTTAGCCTTTATTACATTCAACTTTTGAAATCATAAAACAGGCCACTGTGAAAAAGCTCTCTGTAGGATTATTTGTAGGAATAAGTGACTTTATTGCTGGGAATTTCCTACATACTCAAGACATTACAAAACCTTAAATGCAACAGTGCAAAATGTGAAGATGGTTGCTGGAGGGAGCTATGTTATTCTCCATGTTAACAGGAATTGTCCTCTAATGAGAAACACAGTGCATATTCTAAACTGATGCCTGTGCAGGTCCGCCATAGCAGAATGCAGAAATTGTAGAGTCTGGGCTGAATATAAAATAACATGGCTTTCAAATTGGAGTACTTTATATTTTCTTTCGATTATGCTCTTGATTCTGCTTCATAAAGCTGGGTAAATTACAAGGACTAGTTATAGAGATGGAATTACTGACTGAATCAAAAAGTTTTAAAACTCTCCTGACATTAGGCAGCTCAAAGCTCTGGGGGCTCCTAATTGGAAGCCATTTTCCCCTATTAATTGAAAATGAGAATTTTATTCTTGCAATTCCAGTAAACTACTCAGCAGGTCCATGTGTGAGAAAGTACACTAGAAGACTTGATAAATTGATATATGTTTTTCTTTACCATGAGAGTTAGTTGGAAGTCTTTGCCTTATCTAATTGAAAAGGTTTCCTATATGAAATAAGAATGCTAAGTTGAAATTTGAGTAGAATTACAGATAGGTCATGGGCACTGGGCAAGCACGGATCTGTGAAAGCTCACTTAAGACAGAGCTGACATTCATCATAGGCTGTTTGAAAACATAGCCTTGTCAGTCAAATATTTCAGGAAAGTAGCTAATATAGATGGGGAATAGATAGAAGAAAAGTGAATACTTACTCCATACACTGCAGAGAAAGGTATAACACAAGGCAATAAATGCCATAAAATACACACAAAACACCTAGCAGACAGCGCAGACATGAAGCAGCTCGGTATCAAACGTGATGCAGAAAGCATTAATCATAAGAAAAAGCTCACTAAATCCAATATTAAATTTAGCCTCGTCAGTCCACCCAGAGCCCTGATCAAGAGTGAAAATACAGGGGGCTGGTGAGATGGCTCAGCGGTTAAGAGCACTGACTGCTCTTCCGGAGGTCCTGAGTTCAAATCCCAGCAATCACATGGTGGTTCGCAACCACCCATAATGAGATCTGAAGACAGCTACAGTGTACTTACATATAATAAATAAATAAAATCTTTTAAAAAAAAGAGTGAAAATACAAAAGGAATGGAGGTGCTCATATTTCTGCAGGGGAATTTGCATCTGGAGCATGTCCTTGTGCCCCCAGTGAATAACTGCAATCTCACATCTGGCCTAATCGACACGTGGAAATGGGGACTCTGGGAAAGTCACCCGCCCTCAGTACCAGCTGCCATATTTCCATCAGTCCTTGCAGATCAGAAGCAAAGAGCTCTGGGGTAGGTACCCAAGGCCATGCTTTGTTTTGCAAGGTGACCCTCCAAGACATGGGTCACTGGTACTTGTCATGGGAACGTGGTAGTATAGCCACCTGCTCGTAACTACAGAACCCTACAGAACCCTGTGCGTGGCCCAAGCCTAAGTACCAGTCAGAAAAGGTGAATTCAGCAGTAGGGCCTTCCCCTCTTTGCCTCTGGCAGCTTTAGCCTTGAACGATGACATGCAGGTAGCCTACCTTATAAGGATCTACAGTCCTGAGAGTGGTGGGTCTTGCTGTTGGAATTTCTGGGAATGACTTTTCCCAGCAATGTGTTTTGGATCTCTACAGTTATGTGATGCTACATGATTTCGCTGACTCATTATTCAAAGGCAACTGCTTGTAATATGTTCACATTCAGTGTATAGCATGTCAATATTTTAATAACTCTTTGCTTCCTGTTTGGCTGGTTGTTTTAAAGAGGCCTACTAAATCTGTATATAATTTTTATAGTCTTTAACCAACCATAACTTTGAACTATGATAACAGTTTAACATGAGTGCTGATATTTCTATGTTACTGTATGAACTCAGTTTGCCCAAATTGTGCTTGAGCATTTAAAGAAAAGTCTGTTCACTATTGGGTTGGTTTACAGTTTTCTAATCTTAATGGCATTGCCTAATTTTTATTTCAAAACCATGTACTAGCATATAAGGAGATAGGAATTATCTTTTTCTTTATGTTGTCCCTAGTGTAGTTACTGACTACATAGGACTCATGGATGGTGCGTCATATGTCATATAAGATACACTAGAGTTGAACAGCACATATTATAATTGACTTCATTGTTTTTATTTATGTGGTAAGATTTAAAATGTAAATATTCTACATGTTTCTGCATATAAAATGATAGATGTAACTCACATTTTGTCACTGTTAGAAAATTTTGATTCAGAAAATCAATTATACCTCTCTGGAATCGGGAGTAAAATTGTCATTAAAGCCACAGTTTTAGCAGTTGGTAAAGGGTTAAAAAAGATCAGTCGGGAATGGAATGGCTACTCTTAAAATACCTAGCACCTTTTAAATATTAGCCTTGGAAATGCACCCTTGTGATTTCCCAAGATGAAACGTGGCATCTACTTCTGTGAACGAATGCTCACTAGAAGGGGATTTGGGTGGAGTGGAATCTTCACTTGAATGGGTGAGTGAATGAATATCTCTGATCTGAACACAACCTTATAGGAATCACTCCCATGTAGTTACATGTTGTTACTGCTTAGAGATGCCACGCAAGGAAGTTTTGCTTGTTGGGGACTTTCAGTAAAGGATGGCTATTATTATATATAGGGATTTGATGAATATCGTTAACCTCAACCCATGCTGTAGAGAGGAAAGCAATATGCAGTGGCAGTTAATAATGGACTTAAATCTAGTGGCCATAGGTACAATATTTGATCCACCAACTATGTTATATTGAGAGGGAAGGCAAAAGTGTATGAGGCATGAAATATAGTTTTTTTTTTACATGTGAATGATACTGTTTCTTTGAAGAATGTAAAAGTTCTCTTTGATTTTATATGTAAATATAGGGGTGCTTTAGTAGAAAACTAAAAACATTTCACATTGGGACAGTATATAATCATTTTTGGTCAGGTAAATAACAATATATTTGTATCTTTATATGTATGTGTATTTTCAGTAAAACTCAGTGTCAGTAAGAAATAATTTTCAACCACACATTTTGAAAACGCACACTTATCAATTTTTTTTTTGAAACTTTATTGCTTAAAGAATTCGGTATCCATTTTGATGTAAAAGTGGAGTGTATGTTTACTGCCTCTAGGAGACCAGCATCCTATTATACTAAAAATGTTCTTTCTCAGTATTTCAATATGAGTTAAATTGTGGCTTATGTTTTCTGAAGTTTAGATCATCTAAGAATTGACAAAATGTTGATGTATCCCCTTTTAAATAGCTAAGTCTCTTACTAGCTTAGCTATAGATATTTTATTTTTTGTCATTTGAAGAGTTCTACCATGTGAATAATTATATTAATTCAAGTAAAAAATAGTTCCTGTTAGGAATTATCTCATTCTTTAAAAATATACAGCATGTTTATAAAATAGACAATAGTTCTATTTTATTTATCACATGCTGTTTAACTTACTAATATATACTTTGAAAGCAGACATTGTTGTCCGTGCAAGAATGACAGAGAAACAGCAAAATGGCAGCATCATATCTGTCTTTCAGGGATCATAGCCTGCCAGAGGGATTACATAGTAAATGATATAAATAAGTAAAAGTAAATTATTTGTTAGACAATGAAACCATGAAAAAAGACACTAAGAAAGGTCAGATGTCAGAATGCCCACACAGTTGTAAATAACAAGACTCCACTGAGCCCCATGGGTGTGCACATTGGAGAGAGCATCCGAAGCTTCAAGGAGACTCTCACAAATGTCCATCACCCAGACAGAGGGCTTAGAACCGGCAGCAAGCAGCATTGTGGGAAGTGTTACCAGAGCGTTCAGGAGAGGATCCCTGCCTCCCTGCATAAGGAATAATTGTCCCGCGAATAAGATGAGATGGATAGGAGGATGGATAAACTGTGCAGTCGGACCTGTAGCTGCAGCATTCTGAGGTGGCTTCATGGGGAAGGGCTTTTGAGACAAGAAAAAGAAATGTGATTTGGGTAGGAAGTTAAGAAGGGTTTGGGGCAAAGACCTTGAAACAAATTTTAAAGGCTCACTCTTGATTGAGTGTAAGGTCTCTACACAGCCAAATCTGTTCTTGGAACAATGAAGTCACGTTCAAGTACAATTGCACTGTTCAAAGACCTTTAAAATTCAGGATATATTCATATATATATATATATATATATATATATATATATATATATATATATGTTATAATAATCCAAGAAAAGGGGAACTTCAATTCCCAAGGAAGGTCATGGGATAGTTGTTTGGAGGACATGGGAAGGAATTTGGGAGAGGAAAGGGAAGAAAGAAAGTGAAATAATTATATTTTAATTGAGACTTTTAAAATGTAAAGGGGTTGCTAGGGGATTTCAAACTAACGTTAAATAGTCCTGCTGGGAAGAAACCTGGACAGGCTGGAAGCGCAGTGGACCAAAAGTGGACTGAAAGCACCATGGGCCAACTCTGTGTGAACCCACACAAGTGAGATTCTCCCACCTCTCATGTTCAGCAAACAGCGTGACCAGAGAGACGCTGTGTGGGAGAAGGGAGTTCAAAACTTCTCAGTTGAATAAAAGATCTAATTTGAGACTGAGGGAACAAATAGGAGTTAATTATTTAAGACTTTGGGGAGCAATATCCCAGCATCTCCTCTGTGGCTTGAGAGATAACAAGTTTAAGAGAATGCCTCACATCATATAAGGCCAAGAGATGAATGGACAGGTGAGCGGGGCAGAAAGCATACTGTAAAGGGCTCTTCACATGAACAGGGATTCTAGTTTCTGGCCAGTAGACAGCTTTCCAGGAGCAGGAAGGATGACCTTCAGTGTCAGATCAGAGTCCATGCATATAGACAAGGAGCGCTGTAAGCTTTCTTGCTGTTCCTTGGCTCTAACATCACAGAAACACTTCCAAGTGGTAAACGTTTTCCAATTAAAGAGAAAATTATAGAAAATTCCATTAGGGCTTTAGACCTTCTTGTCTCTAATTACACTAGAATGTGCAGACGTTTTGAACTCGAACCCTCTTTAGTTGGATTTGTTAATGATACTTTATTACATTTGTTTGAGAAACAAAGCTAAGATCCAAATTATTTTGGCACTTTAGCTAGAAGCCTGAGTAATTTCATAGAGTAATAGGCTTTGGGGCTACCATTTAAATCCCATTAAGGATTTCTGTGTAATCTTGGGAAAAAAAAATACTATAAAGCTGTATGGGCTGAGAATGATCCTGCAAAACAAATTCTCAGTGTTACCAGCCAGAGAGCAGAGTTCTATATGAAGCAAGCAGCCCAGTTCCAGGGTACACTAGTGCAGAGAGGACAGACATAGCCCTGCTGGGAAGAAACAACATTTTCTATATGCTTTTCTTTCTTTTGGGGAATGTCAGGTGGGCAGACAGACTAAGTTAAGGAAAGGCTGTAGTGTTTTTCCTTTAAATCTAATCTTTTGTTTTCTTTTCTTTCCTCTTCTCTTTTCTTTTTTTCCTTTCCTTTCCTTTCCTTTCCTTTCCTTTCCTTTCCTTTCCTTTCCTTTCCTTTCCTTTCCTTTCCTTTCCTTCTCTTTCTTTCCTTCTTTCTTTCTTCCTTTCTTGAATGTGAAACATACATTGTTTTAATAAATATATATGTATAACAGAAATTGACTTTCTTCAAACATTTGAAATATCAACAATGGATTATGACAGGCAAGGGGAATGGGTTAGCAGTTAATGGCACATCCTTCCTTTTAAAGGGATTCCAGTGTATTTCCCAGCATCTGTGTCCAGCACCTCACAGCTACCTACAACTCCAAACTGAGGCCCTACCCCAACCTCTGTGGACAGCCGGGATCCTGTGCATATATCCATACATAGACACACATACATACACATAATTGAAAATAACATAAAGAATATTGGTTACAAGTGGTTTGGGAGAAATGGCTTAGTTACTAAAGTGTTAGCTATACATGCAAGAGGTTCAGCACTTAGAAATCCAGAAACCCACTTAAATGTTGGCTAAGTGTGGGAGCTCAACTTTGACCCCATTCTGAAAGCCAGAAACATGGATCTCCAAGAAAAACCTGGCTAGCAAGACTAGAGGCCTCACTAAACTCTGGTTTCAACTGAGAGATATTGTTTCAATAAATATAATGGAAGAGTGAATGATATTGAATTTTGGGATCAGCCATGAGCAGGACTACTCATATACATACAGACATGCACACACAAACATAGTGTGTGCATCTCCACACATGCAAAAGCATGCATACATATATGTATACCACACATATACACATGAAAATGGAAAGAACATAAAGAGAGTTTTTGTGAGAGTAGGCTAGGAGGAATAGAAGTAGATTGTCTCTGGTAGTATTTACATTTTACAAGCTCATAACCATCTTCATTTGTAAATCAGAACCAGAACAGATCAGTCATCTACACCAGTATAAGGAAAATTTAGAATTCAACTAATTCAAGGCTGACAGACTTACTGTTTATCAGAAATTCTTGCTTTTTTAAAATTCATATGAAATTGGGCTTTTTACCAATACATATATTTACCTACTACTTTTATACCTCTTCAGTTTTGTCTTTAGTCATTGTTTAATGGGGTGGTTTTATCCTACGAATCCTGAAGTCTCATTTTTTTTTTTAAATTTCCAGTTTCTGAGTGAATTCAAGGGAAAAAAATCCCAACTCTAGCCACTTGCTTTCTTCAGAGTATGGCTAGCGGGTGCAATAGCTGTTCCAGAACGAAAGCCGCTCCTTCCATCTCCTTCTGTAAGGAAAAAAAAATGCTGCAGTTGTTGGACATGGGCTAGCACTTGATTTGGAAGGAACCAGCCAAAAATGTCCCAAACAAATTAATAGCATAGAAACATCTGCTGCTGTTTTATTAGAGTTTCACATAAAAACCTAGTTTGCAAGCTGGCGTTTGGAACGCTTTTCTTTATGCTGAACTCTTAGTGTAGCTGCAAAAGGCAATCAAGACCATATGTCTTACATTTTGAGGTCCAAATTTCCCTGCATCTCACTCCAACCTGGGACAGTCGCTTGTAACATGAGTGCTGAGTTATGAAACCCATTTTTAACATCAGACTTTCTTTTAATGGAGTGTTTTTAAGTCATGGAAGCGACGGTATTCGCATCTCTTTCCTTTGGCCATTATTACAATTTAATTTACAAGTTGTTGTAGTCCATATTCATCATTATTTCTATGATTTTGGCTGTAGCTCAGTGTAACACTTAAATAGGCATAATAGCATTAATTATGGAATTTTAAAAGAAAAAATCTTAAATATGGTCTAGGAAAAGCTTCTGATATTTCATGGAGATGAAAACCATGTAATAGCCTATGAAGAAAGTGATTTGGTACAACTAGTTCACTTAGATGTTTAGCTAATTTTACTTTCAACTCAACCCCCGTGAGAAAAGGGACAAATTTACTTTCAATATCTAATTCCACATTTATTGTGATTGTGTCATTACACAACAAGAGCTTTAAAAATGAATCTTGTTCCATCCAGAGACTGCCCCACCCGGGGTTCCATCCTATAATCAGCCACCAAACGCAGACACTATTGCATATGCCAGCAAGATTTTGCTGAAAGGACCCTGATATAGCTGTCTCTTGTGAGGCTATGCCAGTGCCTGGCAAACACAGAAGTGGATGCCCACAGTCATCTATAGGATGGAACACAGGGCCCCCAATGGAGGAGCTAAAGAAATTACCCAAGGAGCAGGAGGGGTCTGCAACTCTATAGGTGGAACAACAATATGAACTAATCAGTACCCCCAGAGTTCATGTCTCTAGCTGCAAATATAACAGAAGATGGCCTAGTTGCCCATCATTGGGAAGAGAGGCCCCATACAAACTTTATATGCCCCATACAGGGGAACGCCCGGGCCAAGAAGTGGGAATGAGTGGGTAGGGGAAGCAGGGTGGGGGGAGGGTATAGGGGACGTTTGGGATAGCATTTGAAATGTAAATGAAAAAAATATCTAATAATTTTTAAAAAATGAATCTTGTTAATATTTCTAGCGGGATTCTAGCAGTTTGTTCTTGGCTACGAATACTGGCGAGGATGTGCCAGGTGTTTTTCCTTATCCTATGTAGGGCACGAACCATTCAGTGTCTGAGACTTTTGCCCCCCTAGTTTCTGGTGTTGCCCCCTCCTCGATATTTGTCTTTACATACATAAGCACACATCCACAGAGACATATCCTCACGTGCATCTGAGAAAATGCACGTGCATATACAGTATACACGCATTTAAATGCTTAAATTAAACTTCAGAGGATACAGCCATCTGTTTGTATAAGCTTCTGTTTGTATACAACAAAACTCCTTTTCCCCTTGGTCCTCAGAAATGTGAGGAAGTTGCCTGGTAACTTAACTCTGTAGCTTTTGTGATTTTTATCACTCCCAGTAAGTTATTTTTATTCATGTTTAATGGATCTGAAATCAGGATAACGTTTGCAGCTGCATTTTATGTCTAGTGAAACAAAGTAACATTTTTTTTTTTCAGTACAAGGAGTGAGGGGCCAAAAACTCCACACTGCCTCATTTTCCCTATGGGAAGAAAATTCCTGCGCTCTTTGTCATCGCCCAGTTTCCTGTGCTGTTTGTCATCACCCATTGCTTTACATTTCGGGGGAGATACCTTTTTATCTTTATTTTTTTAAAATCTCAGGTTACACAAAGGCCAAATACCTGCAGATGACGTAGAATATTGCATGGTTTCTAGAACTCACTTAAACTAAAAAATATCCATTTGCCTAGAAAAATAGTAACCGAAATGAATGCAATTTCCTTTTTGTCCCCTTTAGAATTTCCAAATTCTTTTGTTGCTGTTGTTTGAAACTGACTTTATATTATAGCCCAGGCTCGTCCCTACCTTAGTGCTGGGCCTCCAGAGTCAGTCTTCCGAGTATTATTAGGGTTCCATGGAAATGCCAGGATGTCTGCTATGGTTACTAGAGTTCTTGGTCCTGTCATATGCTTGCTTCCTACGTTATTCTGTTCTAAGTAGTTCTGTCAAGGTCTCAGAAAAGAAATGCAGTATTCCTATTAGTTACCAGACTAAAAAAGAGAGCTCTTTATAAAATCCAAGGTGTTTTATGTGGACCATGATGCTGTAGTTTTATCGCATTATACACATGTGAATTATCTATTAAAGACCAAGTAGAAGGAATTCTAGTGACCGAAGGGGCTTTGACACTAAGCCTTTGAGGTTGCACGTCCAAAAGATGCTAAGTGTAAGGCGGAAAAGGTAGAAGATGAAGCCCATCAGTAGACATTGGGACTCTTAGCATAGATCCAAACTCAAGCCAGCGGAACCTGTCCGGAGGAAGGACTTGAACAATTCCTGTTTCTTCTTTCTGCTTTCTTCCCCTTTTCCTTCCTTTTCTTCTCCTCATCCATTAAGTGGGATGGAGGAATGAGTATGGGGGGGGAGCTGCTTTTGTTTTTGTTTGTGTGTGTGTGTTTTCTTCCCCTCTCTCAGCACAATTGTTTCAGTATGTGTTGGGGGAGGGGTGGGCATGACCATGGGGTGCAGGGTGTACAATAAAGATGCTTTTCCAAAGTGTGTGTGTGTGGGGGGGGGGAGGCATGAGGGAGACTTTGAAGTATTAGTTTTTAAAACATTACCACTGGCAAAAAAGCTGAACAACTGTTGTGGTTTCCTTAATTATGTTATATACACAAAAGATGTTTTAGGGAAAGAAAGAAGCCTAAACTGAAGTGCTTGGGAAACAGGCTTTGCTGAACTTGATTTAATTTGAAATTTTTGTGTCGGGGGAAGGGTGGATCCGAGCTTCCTTAAAATTTCATTTTCTTTTTTTAAACCCTTACGTTTCTGATAGCGTTGATTCTAAAAATACTGGAAAGTAATTAGGCAGAAGTCTATAAACAATACCTTATGATGATACAAATCTGGATGTATATGGCAAAGTGAACGGGAAGAGTGCACAAGGCAAAGAGCTGTAGACAACTCTGGGAAACAGAACAGGAAAGGTGGCCTTCCCCAGCGAGGAGCATGCCAACCGGGTGTCCAGTGGCAGATGGTCAGCCCAGAGAACATTCATAAAGGAACATAGAACATTATACAGAATCAACAGGTTATATTTATGTATGCATTTGTATGTCATATGTGTATGTGCGTGCAATAACAATTAGTGACAAAAGATGCCATGGATTTGAAGATGAAGAAGAAAGGGTTTATGGAAATTTTTAGAATGAGAAAGTAAAGGGAGAAATATTTTGATTGTATTACCTTCTCAAAGCTAAAAGAGTTAGTGTAATCATTTCTGTGGATGTGTTTGTGTGCGTGTGTGTGTGTGTGTGTGTGTGTGTGTGTGTGTGTATCAACCTCAGATGTCCTTCCTCAAGGGACAAGGTACCAGAAGTTTTGTGATTCAGTTAGGCTAGTGTCTAGAAAGTCTCAGGGTTTCTCTGTTCTCTTCTTCCTTATTAATGAACTTAGAAATGCGTGTCACCTCTGGGTTCCGATATAGATGCTGGCAGCCTAATTTAAGTCCTCATGCTTAGGTAACAAATATTTCACCACCTGAGCTATAGTCCCTGCCTGGCTTCCTTACAATAGAAAGGGTATTTGAGAGTGATGATGGATTCATTAGCTTCAATTAAATTTGAGAAACATAAACTTTTAAGGAAAATGGGCTATATTCTTTATAAGGCCAAACTTTGTTGTCCCCAAGATGCACAGGAATCACATGGAAGCAGGTCCTATATAGAGGAGGACATCATAATATTTGTTTTTCTTTCTTTGTTTTTGTTTTTGTTTTTGTTTTTAAATCAGCCTATGCTGTTACCTAGTAACACATGGATCCAGTCTGTCCAGTTTCAAATGGCTTAAGTTGTATGTGCTCATTTAATAGTTGCCCACACTCAGACATTGCCTGAAGATTTTCCTTGGTTGGACATGGTTGCCTGCCTTATTCCATTTCGCACATTGTTCAGTTTTCCTTTGTTCCTGGTTTTCTAGTCAAAAAGAAATCTAGTCTGATTTTTATGGGCTGACTTACCTCTATGCCGCCACTTTTTAACCCTGTGTACAGAACCTTGACTTAGAGGGGAAACCTGAAGAAGAAGTTATTGCAAAATGTGTTTCATGGAATGTTCTCAGAAACAATCCACCCAATAGTGTGCCAAACATTAAAAGACCACTAACTCATGGAGACTATCATAAATTACGAGAAAACATCGCAGAGACTAGTTCTTATGTGTTCTACATGATCATCATTATAACTGTATCTCACATATGATATCTTATTAAAGGAAAAACACAGTGTGAAGAGCCTTATGAGATGCAGTATCTGTAAACGGTGCTTACTGGTGATGACGAACCCCTCAGGCACTTTCACTAGAACCTGTAGCATAAAAATACCCTGTAGGTTTTAAATCTTCTACTTGTTGAGTTCAAAGGAACTTTGTGGGCTTAGTAAACAAATCAAGGACCTCTTCAAACTGTAATCGGGTTCGGTTTTGTTTCATTGTTTTTGCTCAATAGTTCAGTGGACCTATCCCAACTCTTCAACATGTTTTCCTACATATTTGAAATATTCTTGCTATCACGTGGGAAAGAGAGATTGGAGACCTCTGCTGACTTCCCTGGGTTAGGAACTCTGCACTGTGTCTCTTCTCACATTAATGGCCCGCACGTCTAGTTTGTGCTCTAAAAGAAAAGAAGAATGTTTTTTGTCTTGAAAGCCTTTGTTGAGACCCTTGCAGGTAGTAGCTCAGATGGCAATGCATTGCACTGCTCTGGTGATGTGCTTCAGAAACCATCATCCTTTGTAAAGAATCAGGAGATGTTATCCAGCCCAGGAAAACATGCTTCTTTGCAGAAAATTAACTAGAAGGCTGAAACACTCTTTTGAACTCTCCTCTCAGCGCTCTGTCTTGCTATTCAACTTCACATGAAAAGCTCTCCCTGCTTCAACTGGTTAGCCTGTTGAATCATCTTATCTTACTTGCAAAGGAACGGAAATCGTGACCAGGAAAGTGACCACCCATCTGAAAGGATGTAACCTTAATGATGGCTTGTTTTAAAAAATGAATCAGATTGGTGTGAGATGAAATATCTTTCGAATGTGGTTTGCTATGATCACCCTCAAAATTCATACAGTGGCATGCAACCGAAAAATAGATTGTCATGAACACACAGGAAGCATTTCCTTTCCTTGTCGCTGCATGCATCACCTCTGCAAATACGGCCAGATGTTTCCAGAACATTCCAGTGCTTAAAAAATTTAATGGCACTTCATTTACAAACCACTTTTATTTCTATTTGTTGAAAAAATAATGATTAAAGATTTATTAAAAGAGTGGTATGTAGACAACATGCAGTAGACACGATTCTTCCATTACCTTTAGATATGCTATCTGAGTATTTACAACTGGTCACTAGATTTACATTCTTTTGTAATTTATATTTTCCAACTTAAATGTTAATAACCTAGATTTTTTATTTTTGCATAATGACAGAATGAGGATAGAATTTTAAAAACAGCTAATAAAAATAACATTGTGGTTTTAGTTTTTGATACTAATATTCTTTAAGGATTTTTTTTTTAACTTTAATTATGTGTATGCATATGTATCTGCATGTAGGTCTGGCCATGTGAGTGCCTGTGACCATGGAGGTCAGAACAGGGTACCAAGTCCCCAAGAACTGGAGTTACCAGATGCTTTTTAGCCATAAGACATATGTGCATTGGGAATGGAGCTCAGGTACTCTGGAGGAGCTCTTAACTGCTAAGCCAAGTGTGTAGGCCTGAGATCAACTTTCTTTTAAACATGTTTTCTTTCATTTAGAAATACTGAGTAAATCCAGTACTGTAAGATTTTTTGATTAAAACGGTGAGCTATAAATCCTATATTTTAATCTTAGAATATTAAGAGACAATTTCATAATTGAATATGTACTGAACAAACTTTCAGCCAGACAGCTCAAATGTTAGGCATTCTCTCATCCTATCCAGAATCTTTCCTATGATAATTCACCTATGAATTTTTGACCAATCTTATTAGGAACACCCCTGAGTTAACACAGCACACTAAGTATATATGACAGGTGCTTAGGAAAGAAAGTGAAAGCTCTCAGGACAAAATGGTAACCAGCTCATACTTCATTAGAACCAATCATAGATTCAGTTGAGTTCTCCCCACAGTAGAACCCTACACATCCTTTGTATTTCCCTTTCCTACAAACGGGGTGCTACACAGGAAAGCTGTGAGGATTTGCAGTGAGCAAAGAGAATCCCCAGAATGTCTGAAAACCTTGAATATGATGCTAATCTATCACGTCATCACTTCTGGAACTCCAGAAGATAAACCATCCCAGATGCATTCATCCCCCCTCATCCAGCATTTCTTGCCACTAGGACTCATTGTGTAAGGAGAGCTGTGGTCTTGTCTCTCATCCCAGCTTCCCTTGCTCTGTAGTACCTACCAATGTCTTCCCTCCAGATAGTGCTAAGTGAACCCCCATGAATAATCTCACCTGTAAGATGTCAGTTAGGGAAGCATGAAAGAACACTAAGCTACTCTTCATAGACATCTCATTGAACTGAAAATTTCCAAATTGCTCTACCTCTGGGTGACTTGATGTTTTGACATGTCTGCGTTTCTATATGTTTGCCCAGTTGGAGATCTAAAAATATATGATGAAATTTCTTTTGATCTTCTTTGTTGAACATCTGAAAAAGTTTACTTAGCATGTGGTAACAATTTTAATTTGGGAGCATGCTGATAATAAAAAGATGTTATGTGCATGCGTGCATCCACAAGTCAAAAATGAGTTCACATTTTATTTGTTCTCTGCATTGAGCTTGCCCAACTCTGTTTTAATAAACAGGACTATTAAGCTTGTGGCTTTTGGTAAGTCAATGCAAAGTAAACAAAGTCTGAGTCAATCAAAATTTTTGATATTATCTGTGCCTGGTACATAGTAATTTTATGGATTTCGGGCATCTGCTGTAACATGCTTATTTGATAGCTCAGTGAAAATATCATATGTAGTGCCTGTGAGCAACGTGAATAGGTAACGTGTTTTAAAAATATTATGAATTGCTAATGAAAGTCATTTTAAGCAAAAAAAAAAAAAAATCCCCTACGTTATAATACACCACATGCTATACTTTGAAAAACATTTTTTACATTCACGTCAATTTGAAAGAATATTTCCTAAATAAAGTGTTCCCTCTTTATCCTCGTGCCATATGTGAGATGTGAGGATGTGAGGGGAATATTTTTACATTTCTCAGTGGTTTCATTATTTCAAGTTTTTAAACTTCTTTTTTTTTTTTTTTTAAGAAAAAGGAAGATTTTACATCTAGGATTTGATAGCACATTGCATTACTGTTCTCTGTTTCCTTATATCATAAAGAACATTCATTACAACTATTTTTAAGAGCCCATGTATAGAGGACATGTGCTGGGGCATATGTGTGGTAGTTAGAGGGATGTGTGTGTATTGTTTCCTCCCCTTCCTGTATATGAGATCAGGAGAGAAAACTTAAGTCATCAGGCTTGGCTCCTGGCACCTTTATCCACTGAGCCATCTCACCTACCCAAAATAGTCAGTATACAAACAAACTGAGCCACTTACTACCGCGTTGTGTTTTCTGATCTCATGTCAAGTATGCCTTGATTCAAAACTGAAATATACTTTTTTTTTGGTTGGGTATATTTTTATTTACATTTCAAATGTTATCCCTGTTCCTGGTTTCCCCTTCTTAAGTTTAGTTTAGTACCATTTCCTATAGGCAAATGAGGAAAACTGAAAATTGGAAATGGTTTAATTTTTTTTTTTATATAGAATCGTCTAGAATATCTAGTTATTTTACTGGCTACTCAACTGTCGCCATTTTCCTCAGCAAGTCCTCTGCCAGCCTGTCTGAATACTTTCTTGATATTTCTCCTTAGTTAGCTACACTTTTTGGACATTCCCATCTATCCTGGAATAAACAAAGATGTGGATTAGAAGATGACAAATATGCTACTCTATGCAGCTCTGTGAGGGCCAGAGCCCTGCTTCAACCTAAAGGCAGGGCCATTTCATGCCACATATATGTTTACAATGATGTGGTTTAACATAAAGATAGTAAGACAGTTCTGAAATATTGATTGACAGGGTAGGATTTGAACTGTCTTTGCTCCTACTGATAGCTCCTTTTGCCTTTATAGTATTCTCTGACTCACAGGATGATCTGGGATTACCCCCACTGTATTCCTGAAACCACAGAGAATAATGAATCTTGTATTTTCCTTCTAGATGTGCATCTTTAATGAAGCTTAATTTATTAATTAGGCAAGAGATTTATAACAATAATTGACAATAAGAGCAATTAATATTCTATAATTAAAGTATAATTAAAATTAATATCCTATAATTTATACTGTCTAAATATTCTACTTTTTTAAATCTTTTTTTTTT
>NC_034601.1:65028621-65121778 GCF_900095145.1 Mus pahari
CACACACACACACACACACACACACACACACACACAGAGAGAGAGAGAGAGAGAGAGAGAGAGAGAGAGAGAGAGAGAGAGAATTTGCATCTCTCATTGCTCTTTTTTTTTAATATATAGATATAACTCATGGTTGTAGCTCATCAACTGTAGTCTGCCATTTTTTACTGTTTTAATATGTCTACCTCTGATTAGAGGATAATAATCAACAGACCTTGGATAGCTAATTCTTTAGCTTCCTGCTCCTCATTCCTACTTTGACATGACTGGTATTAATATCATCCTCATTTATAATGATGACAGAAGAGATGGAGACAGCTTACCTTGCCTGAGATCTCATTGCAGGTAGACACGAGGTTATCACTAAACTTAGACATTATCTATCTGAAAGACTTGAAAGTTCAAGGACAAGGGATGTAAGTTAATGATAGGACAGTGGTATGAGGCTGCCATGTCAGTCAAAAAGAAGACTTTTATCACACAGGAAGTAAAGATAAAGAGAGAACAGGAAGTGGGGCCAGGTTATTAAACCTCATAGTCTACCCCCAGTGCCCTGCTTCCTTCAGCAAGCATCCATTCCCTAACGATTCCATAGCCTTACCAAACCGCCCCAACAACTGGAAATCAGTTCTTCAAATCCATGACCATATGAAGTACATTTCTTATTCTATCTATAACACCTAACATAGGCAAAAACCTTAATCTGATCTCCTACATGTGTAAAGAAACAAAGAATTTAAAATTAGTTTAACTCAACATCTCTTATACATCATTGTTCTTTGTGAATGCCTTCTTATTGACTTTTTGTGCATGGTCAAAAGATTGCTCTCTCGCCAAACTTCTGGACTTGTCCTGAAGGCCTGCTGCACCACTCTCATTAGTAAAGAAGTGACTCATGTAGAACAAACCTTTGTTTGTGAAACCATGGGTTTCTATAACGCTTTATGTGTGGAGTACAGTGTCCCTCGGCAGGTGTTCCCGACCTTTCCTCCCTTTTTGATAAGATCATTCTGACTCTCTTCTACATCTTTTTAATGTAATTATCAACCATGTTTTAATGTGCGTTCCCCACCAACGGAAAATGGCTTTAGAAGTTTCTGCCATCTTTCTGCAAATTCCTTGTTCTTTGAGGTTCCAAATGAACTATCTGGCTTCCTGGTTTAGTTTTATCTATATACAATAGCAGACTTCTCCTAAAAGCCGTGAAGTTTTTCAAAGATCTCTATCATACATAAGAGGTCATGAATCAGTATGTTTCTGTCATGCAAGGGTGTTGTAATTCCTGACCTTGCGTTTATGTTAAGAAAAGTCCTCTTACTCCATGGAGAAATTTCATATATACAAATGAGGTTACTTCAATGGATGTTTGAAGTATGAGTCATATGAGTATGACTTCTATCCTTTTTCTTTATTTTTCTTGGGTAATTGATCTACTTTGTAGTTGCAGGGGGTACAGTTAGATCAGAATATTATTATTTGTGGTT
The DNA here is from genome assembly GCF_900095145.1 of Mus pahari. NCBI lineage: Eukaryota > Metazoa > Chordata > Mammalia > Rodentia > Muridae > Mus > Mus pahari. The sequence goes on from NC_034601.1 coordinate 65,030,106, forward strand.
GCTGGTGTTTTGTCGCTGTGACTGAAGACCTAAGATAAACAACCAAGAGGAAGAAAGTTGACTTTAGATCACAAGTATCGGAGGTTTCAGTTCATAGTCACGTGGCCCTGCTATTTTGAACCTGCCTTCGTGTAGTGCATCGAGTTGGGAGTGGTGACAGTCCATGTGTTCACCTCTAATCTTGGCCGGTTAATAGAGAGGGGATAGAGAAGAGAGGGAATGCAGGAGGGGAGATGGGAGAAGGTCTGATGGTTCCTTCATTTGCATGCCCCCATTGACCCAACCCCTGGGTCTTCCCTTCCTAAAGTTTCCACTGAATTCCAATAGCTCTACAGGCTACAAGTCACATATATGTGTGTGTGTGTGTATATATATATATATATATATATATATATATATATATATGCCTCTGAGAAACTTTTAAGCTTCAAACAATAGCAGCATTAGAAGGAAATGTTATACTCTCTTGTGGCCAAACTTTGTTTCCTGCAAAGAAAATATAAATAGTACATCAATCCTTTGAACACACGGCAAACTTTGAGTTGAGTAATTTTCAGTAGAGGTTGATTTCTCTTTAAATCTCATAGCCAGTACTGTAATGGGCTGTTTATAGACAAAATTTGGGACGAGTATGTCGAATGAGTCATTTGAAATTATTCTTGCCTAGAAGTCCAATAATGTCATCACTGGTAAAGAATGTTCATGCAGCAGGTCGGTTACCCCTTCTCAATGGTGAGCTCAATGGTGGTTCCTACTGGTGACTCTGCCTTTTAACTCCCCTCTCAAGCAGCCAAGGCTGTCTTCCCTTGCCTGTAAAATAAGGAGCCCTTTCCAATGCTGAAGTTCCACACCATACTTGAGACTTGAGTTAGGTGACCTGTCCCAGGTTCAGCTGGCTCAGGCTAAGGACCAGGGCTCAAATCCCATAGCTCCTTTCCTTCTCCTTACTCCTCAGCAGTGCACCCAGTACCTTCCATTCTAAGCTTATTTGCTGGGCTTTGTGAATTTAAAACTAAATATAGGATTAAAAAGTGATTAAAAAAAAAACATTTGTTTGGTCACAGAGACTGACGGGTACTTATGAAAAAGTATATTATTTCAGTAACATTTGGTATCTTCGTGTGGATGACTGAGTACCTGGAGATTTTTGAGAAAAATGCTACCTTTCTTTTTCAGATTTTTTTTCATTGCCAATTCTAAACTATAACCTATGCTTAGCATATGCTCTTTGTATTCTATCTGATATCATAACCGGGAGTGGAGCATAGAACCCACACACTAGGGGCGGTGGCTTGCCCTAATTTCTATAGACATGAAAGCAGAAAGTCGAACACACCACAAAGTGCACTGTTAACTCCTCCACCTGTACTTAGATTCCAAATTATAAGGATAGAATAATCAAGAAATTTCAGTATAAAGTGCATGTCAGAATTATGGGTATCATGATTACAAAGCATAGAATCTCAGATTATAAGGACAATTTCAATTAATGAGTCAGGTATCAGGCTCATTCTAAAAACAAAAAGAAAAACTCTGTTTTTCAGTACATTCTATTATGCATGTGTGGGGTGTGTGTGTGTGTGTGTGTGTGTGTGTGTGTGTGTGTGTGTGTATGTGTATTCCTAAATATAACCTGCTCAGTTTTTCTGCTTGACTTGCCCTTTATACCTTTCTGCTTGTTATTGTCCGTTCAACTCCTGCAGCACTTGGATGCTCTCAACCATGTGGCTGCATAATTAGTTGTGAAATTGCTTGTTACCAAATTCTGCAACTTCAGCAGCTGACTACCTAATAAAGGCACATTAACAGGTAAAGCAATAAATCATATTTTAAAACTCACAACATTTCCAGGAATGACAGGATGATGAAAAACAAAGAAACCCACTCCAGACCAAAAATGAAAATCTATCAAGGCTATTGTGCTGTCTGGTCTTGTTTATGGAAACGACACCTACCATCATCAGCGCATTCAATTAGGAGACAAAGTCTATCATCGTCTCTTAGTGCCACACTCCCCACCAGATGGTAGCATCGTTTCCCACAATGAGGTCTCAGGATTCATGCAATCCTGAGAAGTTGAAACCCTTCTACATGAAAGTCAACTCCCCAGGGCTAGAGGAGAGCAGAGCACACTGCAGGCAGATGAAACCCTAGGAGGATTCCCTATAGCACAGCCTGAAGCAATGTAACATCACAGTAGATAGCTGGCGAATCCCTGCAGCTGGATGGGTATTCCGGACAGCCATCAGGGATGGCTCAGCTCATTTAGAGCTTCCCTCTTGTCATATCCCAGAGACAAACTGGCAGGAGCAGATGCAAAGGCAGCCTCTTGCTAGGAAATCGCTGCCATGGGAGAGAGGTGTACGTTGATGATTAGAATAATTACGGAGAACACTGCTCCGTAGCGCTTTGATGCATGGATTTCTGATCTCTGTCACAGGTTTGCAAGAATGGTAGGGTGCCTTCTATTAAATCAATTTATAGGAAAAGGAAACGGGCAGATAAGAGGCAAGTGACATGTTCAATAGCAGGTAGGTAGCGCTCGGTGAGACGGGGCTGATGCGTTAGCAGGGATAGATGCAGATTTTCCGGGATCTGAAGTTCATAAAGATTATAGAATATTTAAAGAAAGATAATACAGTACCAGAATGTACAATCAGAGGTGCTGTGACATTGAAGTCTTAAAGCTTGAACTTTAGTAGACACAGGATATCTATCCAGCCCTCCATATCAGCTCTTGAAATTGGGATCTGGCTCAAAGATGGAAATGTCAGGGTAAAGGCTTATACCACAACAATGAGACTTGGGTATTTGACTTTTTTTTTTGAAGCAAAGGTCTCTTGGTGCTCTGCTAGGCTATTTTTTTCCACTGAACATTTTGAAACTTGATATAAATTCGTTTAGTAATCAGAAGAAGGCACAGTCATGAAAACCATTAAAGATTGCGTTTCTACCAATTCTTTACTAATGGAACAGGATTCTCCCAGTACGACAAAGTAGGGAGGAAACTGACAAGGAGGAACTCAGTGCCAGCAAGTAAAGGAGGAAAGGACCATGGGTGCTCTGTTTACCATCCATTCTCCATCCCTCTATGCTGACCGAACATTGGTTTTGATCTTTTGTAACTTTCTTTCCTGCTCCAGATAGGAACGGAGGATCGTCTTGGTAGCATCAAGTAAATCAATCCGTGCTAGTTTAAACCGTTCACTCAGTGTACAGCTCTGAAGGCTACACGTGGCTCCTTCATGTCAATGGCGTCTGAATATGAGGCAGCTGACCTCAGTAGCTTGGGATGGCTTTTACTCCGGACTCTACCTCTAGGAATTGTTTTCTCATGCAAGATGTCAGAATGAGAGCTGCCAGCCCCCTGCCTCCAGGAGGTACCAACACAAGAGTTGAATATTGGAAAATGGGATGTTAGGGAAACAGAGGCCCGCAGATCCTTATGGCTCCCACAGCAGACAATTCCTGTAGCTTCTTCATATTTGAATATCCTGGTTTGTTCTTCTTTGTTGCCTTAATCAAATCAACTGAGGAATTCTGTCAATCTGGGGCTTTTTTTCTGATAGAAATATTTAAAACGACGCACCTAATGTTCTGAATACACAGGAGAAACTGCAAACCTAGAAGAGTTATTAAAAAGTCAGGTAGGGTGGGATCTAATACCTAGGTGGTTTGGTGAGATTTGTTCTCTGGACAGCAAACTTAGTTTTAAGAAAAGGAGGGGGGAAGGATGAGGAGGAGAAGGTAGAAAAGTAGAATAAAGGTTACACTTGAGAGAGATTATGACTTATCTTTTAGTGTCCCAACAGCCTCACTGTTGTTGTGAAGGATTATGATGGATGGATGGGCAGGGCTCAATGGGGCCGAGCCTGAAGGTGATATAAAGATTTTTAAGAAAGCTCAGATTTTCTGTGTGGGTTCTGAGATAACTCAAGATAGTAGTATAGCATTGGGAGTGGAATGGTGAGAACTTACAGGGTTGAACTTGCCTATTCTATATCCACAGAAGTGTGGGCTGCAGATGAGACTGGCCATGGGCTGTGTGAAGACTCGACTTAATTGAATGGGAGATGTTTGTTCTCAAGTATATTAGCCATGGGCTAAAAGTTCCAGCGAGCTCAAAAAAATATTAGTGTTTTTCTATTATTCTACAAAACAAAGGTCAGGAGGGCAGTTCCCAAGTCTTCTCTGGTTATAGGTTTTATTTAAGAAAAGGGTGTGTAAAGTTTGAAAGGAACTGGTGAAATAAAGAACATATCAAGCATGCCTGCTCAAGGATCTAATGTTCTACTGTTTGAGGCTATACTGTTCTACTGTTCAAGTATGATAGAAGATAGGGAATTCCAAGACTGTAGCAAACTGGCCCATCATTTGTATTTTAAAGATGTGGTTTGGTTTTATTGGTATGTGAAATATAATCCACACTGCTTTAAATGTTAGTCACAAATCATTACTCTGAACCCATTACCTCTTTATTCCAAGGTGCTGAGAGATTATGGGAAAGTCCTCGTTCTTACTCATTAAAAGATTGCACCATACTTGAACTCTAATTTCATTTCTAAATTTGAGCCAAAAGCTGAAATCAGCTTCGAATGATTGCTTTTGAAATATGAACACTATTATCAATATCAGTACCCGACCTTGTTTTTTGTAATATTTTGTCATTAAAACCGATAATCTTACCTTTATTAACCCCATTGCCCTGAGACACAAAACCAGTGATGATTTGCTGAATTTTTGTTACGTGTGGTCTGCTTCTCTAGGTTTGCCAAGATCACTCAACACTTATTAGAAATAGATTTCAGCACTTTATTCAGACTTACCAAGAAGAGTTTATTATTTTGGATGACAATACTGATCTTTATGTCTTGCTGTTTGGCCCAGCCCATGCTGGATTACTGAAATGGCTCCATTCATAATTCTTTCCAGTGGCATTTACCTGCCTGAGTACTATGAGTACTATGAGTACTATGAGCTGCGGTGTTATTAGCATTTCATAGTCTTGGGTGTCTCATGGTGAAACATTTAGAGAATTATGAAATTCTATGTTGCTTTGCCCATATCTTTCTCTTAATCTCTAGTTCTGTCACTGTATAAGTGGAGTTGGTTATGGCATTGCCAGTGTTGTCAATTTAAACAAAGAGCCTAATGTCTTGTTAATATACAATTTAATATTTTATCTTTTGATAACCAAATGAGGATTCACCACTAAGATATGGTAGAGGATTAAGTAGTTTGAAATTATTTCTTTTGAAAGCAGTAAAAATCCTGTCTTTTTAGGAAGTATATTACATTAAATATATTTAAATACCTCCAAAATGAGCAAGAGCAATTTCCTACAAATTAGAAAGATGAATTCTGATTATCAGCATACTACTTTCTTGACAAAATAGTATACTGTACATTCTTAAACTGGTTTTCTTTTAATTCTGACTTTTTTAGTTATTTGAGATTAGATTAGTTGTCTTATTATCATGTGTTTGTGTGTATGTATGTGTGTGTTACATAAGACAATGTAGGTCAACGGATACAAAAAACTCCATCCCAGTGGAAGAAATCACAATAATGATGTACCATGGATGAATTCCTTAGTAAATCAATCAGTACTATCTCTTTAATAAACCAGTACTATCTTGCTTCTAAGAAATCAGTATCAGAGTGTGAAAAGAAAATTCTGTTCTCAGCTAAACAAGCATGCTTGTAGTTGACAGTAAGAGACACTGTGCTATCATTTGTCTATCATATGGAGAGGATGACACCGTGAGTCGTCATATTACAATGATCTTGTAACAGTGACCAACTCGTGCATGATTACTAATTCAATGTTTGATATGTCCCTTAAATAAAACTGTGACATCAGTAAATTTCAAATTTTGTCCCTGTGGTTCCTCAAAAGCAGAGTCTTGTGACTACCCGGGGACTTAGCCTCAGTTCTTCTACCAGAGTGAGTAAAGGAAAAAAAAAAAAAATGGAAGGCAGTCTGCAAAATCATCTTTTTATTAAAGCAAAATGTGTGACTCTGATGCAGACTGTAGTTCAGAATGCACAAGTAGAAGAGGATAACCAAGGGGGATTTAAGGGAGTGGAGAAGGGATAGAGAGGGGAACAGAATTCCACCGCATAATCAAAGAGTACACATGGAGGGACCCATGACTCCAGCTACATATATAGCAGAGGATGGCATTGTCTGGTATCAGTAGGAAGATGGGCCCTTGGTCCTGTGAAGGCTCAATTCCCCAGTGTAGGGGAATGCCAGGGCGGTGAGGTGGGAGTGGGGCCACCCTCGTAGAAGCAGGGGGAAGGGGAATGGGGTTGGGTGTTTCCGTAGGAAAATTGGGAAAGGGGATAACATTTGAAATGTAAAGACATAAAATATCCAATAGTTTAAAAAAAAAAAAAAAAGAAAGAAAGAATGCTAAGAGGTGTAAGGAGGCAAGCAGGGGAACAGGGGAATAGGCAGGAGTTGAGGAGAGGAAGAGGGAAGACCAATGAAAAGGACTTTTGAAGGAGCCATAACTAAACCTACTTATTTATATGTTAGTTAAGAGCAAATAAAAGAGCATCACTGGTTTAGGAGTATCCATCTGTGAGTTAAATAGAACTTTTTCAGTTCTTAACTATGTGGTGTTTAACAAACAACAGGGGGTTTCTAAGACTTATTCTGGACATTTATAAAGTGATAAAATGATGATGAAATTTTAAGTAAATAATATCATAATTAAAATCATAAGGGCCAAGGCTAATTCTTATGGGAGGTCTTCCTACCTCATTTAACTCAATCTAGAAAATCCTTCACAGGTATGCCAGTGGTTCATTTTCCTGGTGATTATAAGTCCTGCTAAGTTGATAGTCAAGATTAACAACCACAACCCCTTTGCTGTCACCTTGACACATAAGGGCATAGTCTCCCCACTGTTACCCACATAGGCTCATCACTTGGTTCACAGTGCATCAGAACCCCTTCAGTGGTCCCAGTTTCACAGTTTTAACACTGATGAAGAGTTAAGTAAGTACACAATCGCTTTTGAGTTACATACCTCCTAACTTGCAATCTACAAATGGCATGAAATAAACATTACCGCTCTCAAAGAAATAAAGGTGAGTATAGCAAGAAAATACCAGCACAAAGCAAGCCTGAAACCTACCAGAGGAGACATCAAATACCACAATGCTGTATCTGGTGGCTAGGACTCATGACAGAATTATTTAGCCTTCAAAGGGCTTGATAAGCTACACCACTGTTTCTTTGCCATCCACAGCACCTCTCCCACTGTCTTAGACCAATTCTACATCATGCTGTCAGCTTTCTTTAGAGGATACCCAATGGCTGTGGCATTTCTAACATTCAGAAGTCCCAATCTTCACACTGTAGTCTTTTAGTGCTGGCTTGAAGGGATGCCCATTCTGTTGCTTGGCTTTATAAGCTCTCTGAAACCATGGTGCAAGACTCCAGACCCCTTAAATCTTCCATCATTCATGTCCACAAGCCAGTACTAGGCACACAACACAGCTAAGCTGTGAGCTTGGGATGGATCATCGTGATCTCCTTGGAGCATAATTGCACTGGCTTACGTATCCAGATGCTGAAGGAACAATTCCTACTTTAGAGCAAAGGCTCTTGCTGTGTAATCCTGGAAACCTGAATTCAGTGCCTGGATTAATTAATTTATAGAAGGTGGTAAGAAAGAAGCAACCCCACGAAGGTTCCTCTGACCTCCACATGCTCACAATATCTCTCTACACACCTTGGATAGGGAACTGCTAACAGACCAAAATAGGGATATCACCAAAGTCCAGCTTGATGAGAAAAAAAATGGGTTTTATTATGGTTAATTACAGGAATATGGGTGAAGGAGCAGATTTGAATCAAAGGCAGTTGAATCACCAAAGTCCACCCCAGCATAGATGGCAGCTCATAATAGCTGGAAACCTAGAGCATACTGTACATCATGCAGACAGGTCAACATGTTTGAAAGTGTCCGTGTGGTCTGAGCCTTTTCTAGGAAGCTCAACTCGCTTTTATTCATTTTTTTCTTCACTCTAGGTAGTTCACTGGTCTCTTCTTCCTCCAGGGTGCTTGGTTATTCTCTGCTTCTTTCAGGGGACTGTGGTTGTCTGAAAATCTTCTTATCAGCAGTCTTTACTATTTATATACTCTTGGTGGGAAGGACCTAGTGAATCTAGTAAGTTTCAGGGACTTCCTGAAGGTAACTTTCTTTGTTTACTAGCTTTTTTAAGGACCTTCTCTGCATTATTTCTTTTTCCCTTAGGATATCTCATTGTTTTGTCTCCCCAGAGATTCCCTCCAAGAAGATGAAAGGTTTTATTCTCTGAGATAAAAGAAAGACAATATGTCAACATCATGCTCATGTACACATGTGTGTTTGAAAACACAATTAATGATAATAATAATAATAGTAATAATAATAATAATAACAATGTCTTACTTGGGCCTTATACTCATGTTCACATAAGAATTCATATTCACAAATGTAATAAGATAAAACAATATTTAAAATTTATATGGAAATACATACAAAATTTTCCTATATCTTCTTTTCACATGGCTTATATTTTTTAATTCTCAAGTGTTGCTCCCGGCCTTTAGATATTATGAATTTAAAACAGTAGCTCTCTGCCTTTGCTGTATACTGGAATCACCAGGGTGCATTCCAGAACAATAATTTCTAAATCTCTTGCAGAAGATCCAGAAATCTAAATTTTTAGATTTCACTAAGGGGTTTTCATGTGTAGCAGAGGATAAGAGCCACTTAAAGGGATTAGAAGAGTGGCTTCTACACTGAGTACAGAAAAAGAAGAGAAGAGAGATTAGAGGCACACAAAACAACTTCTCATTATTATCACTGGTTTTGATTTTTAAAAAGATTTCATATACTCAGGGTGATTTCTTAAAAGTTCAAATAAGAAATTGCTTTATGTTCATAAATACCTTATGTAAATAAGGTAAGGATAAGTTGTTTAGTTTTGTGATTTTTGTGCACAAACGTTTTTGCACATGGGACATTATAAAACAAAAGTGTCACTGTCTCAGTCACCCACATGAACACTATATTGGAAACAGAATATTTATTGGTTCAATATTTATTACTGTCTTGCAACCATTTTATGTTCATTCGTAATCACTAACAGAAAAGAATACCATGTGCGAATATAATATAATATTGTAGCCAAGGTAATCAGGCAGGCAGCACAGTACATCAGAACGCATTTATAATCTGCTAAACAATAGAAGCAACGTAGAGTATCTTATTCCAAGAGAAGAATAAAACAAACAACTAAAAAACCAAAAACAGTGGAGTCCTTGGTGCACACAGTCTGCACAACCCAGTGTCTAACCCTTTGGGTGTGTGCTTAGGAGGAGAATCTGAGCATGTGCAAAACGATACAGGAGAACCACGGTAGAGTTAGTTGCTTTTCTCTTTTTACATGAGACTACCCGAAAGAAACAGTTTGGGGTGTGAGCACATATTTTGGTCCCCATTGCAAAGCACAGTCTTTCATTATAGAGAAGTTGAGGCAGCTAGGAACGCTGCATCGGTTTCCAGGGAGCAGAGAGCAATGGGCGCTCGCTGTCTACCATTTTCTTAGTCTAGGACCCCAGATTATCGGCACGTTTCCATAGAGATGAATCGACATCTTCACAGGCTTGCCCAGAGACAGGTCTCCTAGATGACACTTGATCCGGTCAAGTTGACGATCAATATTAACTACTATAGAAGCTAGAAGGCTTTCCCCTTGCCTATGACAAATAAAGTATACTGCCTGTCTCCATTTTAACTCCTACCAGCTTTACTGCGTGACTTGTGGGAGTTTCTACCTGTACTGTCATGGCCACACCCCAAATCTCACGTAATAGAGCTTTTCTCAGGTTGAACTTTCAAATTAGAGACCTTACACCTGAAGTATGTGATGCGAGTTTACTTCGTGGTTTTCCCACAAATGCAAAGAATGTTGGCATAAAGGATACTAATTTTAATATGTATAGGTGTAATTAATAAAGCAGTATTGTACTAGATAGGATTTATTGCATGTAGATATTGTGAAAAATTGGGTAACAAGTATGTGTTGAATTCGCATTCAGGGTCTTTTGTGTCTCACTTAATATTCTCCTCAAATTGACATTTTTTGTTTGTTTGTTTACTTCCTGTGAAGTTCCCATTCTGTCCCTGTGGAGCTCTCACTTTTTAGTAGAATCACTTAGAGTAACCTATTATATTACAATGAGATTGATGCAGTTTTAATTATTACTGAAAGATTAGTGCTCCACTATGTATCTCTCTTATAGTTGGGTTAGCACATGTTAAGAGGTATTTTTTCTCCCTCAGTTTACCATGAAGAGGCACCAAATTTATTGTCTACCACCACTACAACCACCATCACCATCACCACCACCACCACCACCACCACCAACAACAACAACAACAACAAAAACGAATCTCTTTGTGTCCAGTTCTATGCAATCAATATTATAGTGATTCTAAGGATAACATGCAATAATATATACCAGTTAAGAATGAGAAGCAATTACTTAATATTAACCACAGGTGCTAATATTTTCACTTAGGATTTGGTATACCAAAGACTCTTTTAGAGTTAATCACTTTTAAATCTTTACAGAAGTTCTCTGATAAAGTCTTTATCAATCCCTATTCATAAACCTTCCATGCATAAACCCAAGGACAGAAGCAGACTAAGCAACTTGGCCAAAGTCATGTTCAATGTTAGTGTTAGAACTGAGGTCTTCACCCGGGTGATGAGACTATATTCTTTGTTCTTAAAAACGGTTCTCTTCGGATGTAATCCACTCTTGTCCAAATTAGTATGCATAGAACCATATCTGTGACATGAAGTGAGCACTTTTTATTGCAAGCGTAGTGTTTACTTTGTGCTGAGGTGATATTTCAGTGGATAAGTCACTTCCCTCTGAAGGTCCTGGGCCAGGCTTCCTAATCTAATATGTGAGGTCAGATTACAGGCCAGTGAGTTGGAGTGCCATCTTACAAAAAAGAAAAAAGAGAAGCGAAGCGAAGAGAAGAGAAAGTATAGAACTTCCTGAGGATGGATGCTTGTGTTTGTCCTCTGTCCCCATCCCTAGAGTACACATGTACCCAAACACCTGGACACATGTGAATATATACAGTCAGACAGACCTAAATATCCATGGCCTTGTTTGAGCTTTTTAAACTCATATTCAAATCCAATGACCAATTATTTTTTGAAAACTCCTTTACATAATTTTTCACAAGGAATTCAAGGCTCCCTCATTCTGTCGCTCATCACATAATATCTTCTGAGCATTTGCTCTGCCCTATTTTCTCTGCCACCCATAAAAACTTTCTTGAGAGCTATGGTTGACCAAGGGAAAGAATCAGTTAAAGGGAAAAAGCTATAACATAGCAAGTAGATGTTATGAGCACAACAAGCGGACTCTGATTCCATAAGTAAGTAGATGCTATGACCACAGCAAGCAGTCTCCACGAGAGTCTTTCCATAAGTGGAGCGTTTAGGAAAGGGCATTGTAATGCTCTTGCCTACCCCCTCAGTCCTATGAGGCCTCAGTGAGTGCAGGAACTGCATGGACATGCCCGGTGCTATCTGAGGTATAAACGTGAACTGTTTAAATCAATGGTGTGGGCAACCAAGGAAAAAAAAAAGATACCTTTCAATTAAAGGCCAAAAATAGTTCCCAGATAATAATAGTGATTTTACCAACAGAGCAGAACTTGGGCCAGAGACAGAAGCAAGATTAAGAGCCTTAAAAAGGACCAGAGCCCAAGGCGAGCTTGGTAGAGAGGAAATTTCCAAATGCTTTAAAGTGGGGTCCTTTGTATGGATTTTCTTCTTCTTGCACATATTTGTAGGCATTGTGCCATTGCCTTTTTTGTCCTTGGAGTTGGCCTCTTCATGCAGAGGAGTGACTAAATCATTGGACGTTGAGTGAGGTGAAATGCTGACATGTTAAGAAAACTGTAATGTTTTGTTTGGTACATGCTTAGAACTCTGCGCACCCTTAGTTTGTTTCCTTTCACTGAAATATTCAGCCTGGAACCAAAATTCACCTTCCCCAGTCTTGCTTGGTCATCTGAAAAATCAACATCTGTATTCTTGTTAAATGCCGCAGTTTCCCGCCCCCTGGAAATTACTCACATGAGCTGCTTGGGATGTAATTGGTCCAGGTCTGTGTTCATCTGGGTAATTTAGTGGAAAACCTACTATTAAGCTGGCCATAATTTCATGTAATGGCTTCCCAGCTATTTTCACCTTTGTTTTGTGATGGATACAAATTGGCCACTAATACCAAGGAATATGTACAAAATAATGCATTCCTTCAATGTAGATGACACACGTTATCAGAAGTTTATGATTTACTGAGAATTAGATTCCTCACAAAATCGAACCACTCCACTTCTTTAAGTTATAACTAAAATTGAAGTTTTGTGAAGTTTCCAAAAGACTGATTTAATTTTTATTGTAAAAAAAAAGTCTTAACAATTTTTTTGTTTGTTTTAATAAAGGGTAAGTCTTTGAAAGGGATTTTCCATATAAGTCTTGATGCTAGAAGCATAATGCATGCAAACACTGACAACTTTGGGAAAGTTTTAATGGGCAAATGATTTGAGGTTGTCCCAGTTGTGGCCAGGTGTGGCATTAGTGCCCAAGTAATGGACCAGGGCAGGGACAACTGCCAGTGCCTATGCATGAGGAGTTAGGTGCAGATTGTCTTGTTCCTGTCTCTTATGTGATAGCTGTTATTCCTAGGGAGAATTCTCACATTTGCAAATGACCACCAATTGAGCATCCCTCTCAGAATTGCTTAGAAACCTAGAGGACATTATGTTATTCCTTGAAAAAGTGCTATTGCATTCCTTACTACGTAAGAAGTATTGTCTGGCCTAGGGGGATCCAGACAGAAACAGAACACAGAAGCTTACAGGAGACATGGAGGGGAAGGACCCTGTGATGTCACAGCCATCCAGCACCAACACTGGCAAACATGTGGAGACAACAATGTATCTGCACATATGCTGTGCCAGAGACAGTTTGCAATGGGTAAAGGGAATGAGCGAGACACCGTTAATGAGGAGTAATATATGTTGTGCATTGCTTTGAACGTCTAGTGTAGAGCAAGCCCGCTTTCCATAATGCCTTCTTCTTTCCTTCCTATCCACAGCCCTCAATCACAAATTATAGGTTATTAATCTTTGAGGTAATGTATGACCAGTTTATTCTAGAAACACCTGGTACTCAAAAGAAAGATCTGAAATGATTCATAGTGTTGATTTTCTCATGAATTTCACGTAACAGTTTTAAAGAAAATTATCTTATAAGCACTTTTTTTTCAAGAAAGGACTGTTTTATAAGTATGTGATGTTATTTGGATATAAAGGACGAGAAATTTGATGTTTGTTGTTGTTTTGTTTTGTTTTGTTGCTTTGACTTTTTAAATTCAATTGATGTGAGTATACCTGGTTTCCGGGCCTCTATAATGGCCTACCTTCCACCCACTAAAGCTCATTTGACTCTGGTGAGAATTGTTGAGAACATATGCCAAGTTGTTAACCCAGACGCTAACACACCAAGCATTCGATTTCAAAACATAAGCACTGATTGTTAAATATTAATGATCAGTTTTATTTGGAAATTCTCGTAGAGTTCCATGACGCTGTCCTTTGGAAATATCAGATATAATATATAGTTCTTGTTTCGAAGGTCACAGAACTCTTCTCATGAAGCCAGATTTGATATCATGTAGACATAGGGTAGAATCCTGATTCCTGCAAATAATAAGCAAGTGCCTTCGTACTTCCCAAAAACATTTGTCCAATACTGAAAACTCTTCAGTTTCCGAAAGCATGAAATGAGATTCAGTGCTCAACATAAACCTAAATTCAGAATACTGGATTTTCACATGCTTGGCACAGAAACCTAATTACGTAGAGTTGGGGAAGCCATCTTGTGTCAATTTTATTTATTTATTTTTGTAAATTAAAATTCTGTCTCAAATACTTTATTATTTTTCTTTGATAGTTACTTCACTAACGAGGTAACATTTTGATTTATAGAAAGTTTGAAATTAAGACTCCAGAGCCTAACCAGACCCAACAAGTCTTCATGGAGGCACAAATGAACTGGAACTAGGAGTGGGGTGGTAAAAGTGCGCCCCAGAAGAGAGATCCCAGTGACCACCATTTTTTGTTTATTGCACTTCAAGAAAAATTGCCACTAATGATTTCATGGTTGCCTGTCAATCCAAGGTGCACAGCCCTTCCTTGCTGTGGAAGCGTCAGACTTGCTATGGCTTGCCTCTTTCTTTTGTTCAAGATCATTTTGAAGGGATACATTTTAAACAAAATGACCTCAACTAGGAAGTCGCAAGGAGGTTAGGGAAATTTATCCAAGCGCACACTTTAATCAAAGAGGTATTTGTTAGAAGTGAGGCTCAAAATATACTTGGCCGAGTCATATAAATAGTAACTTTCCCCCCCCCTTTGAGCTCCAGCCCGAGGCTTTAGAAATGACTTACAAATGTAAATAAATACAAATCAATAGGAGTCCTGTTTTTATTATTTCTTGGGGAATTTCTGGACAATCTGAGAGCAACTTGCTGCAAGTTCAGCAGATGGTTAAGTTTAACCTTGATCCTGAGCCAGCAAGATTGGCTTGCTTTCTATCAGCAAGGGATGTAAATTTACTCGGACACATTTTAATTGGCATTTATGCAACTTGTACACACAGATGCCGGGCTCATTGAGAAATCCCGAGTACCATCTGTTTAGCCAGCTTTACCCTCTGTGATAAAGTAAGCCACTCCCATGTCCCCTTCAACATTCATCTCACATTTTGAATGGCCTCCCCATTAGTATGCTACTGGGTTTCTATTAGTACTTACTACAGTAATCAAAAAAACCATTTTTCTTAATCTGTATTAGATAATTCCTTACTCTTTTCCTTTGTATAAATCATAATGAATTCTTTTTTTCTGTTGACAGACTATTTTGTTGAAGATAACTTCTTAATTTTTTTTAAAAAGGTGATTTTAGTGTTATATATAGAATTGAAATGCTTTATAAAAATCAATTTTTCTGTTACTAACAAAACTTAAAATCCAGTTAAAATAAAATTTAAATAACATTTTATATCCTTGTGAAGTTTGACTTACATAGGAACTAATCTTTGAACATTAGCCTCCTGTTTTATCTACATATAATTTTAAGCTATTTGACCATGTGTCAAGTCACATTTGTTTCTCTGTAAGACTTAGGGTATACAACAGTAAAGTCACCTCATTGTCTATATAAGTAAACCTTGAAGGAATGTCTCTACCCTATGACAATTAAAGGCCTGTAGTGATGACTGAGTGGTTAAGAATGCAACTACTCTTCCAGAGGTCGTGAGTTCAAATCCCTATGACAATTAATAGGAAGCGCCGTTTAAACATGAACTATAGTTTTTGTCGGTTTTGTTTTTTATTTCAATGCTGGAGATTGAACTCAAGGCCTTACAACCCCTGGGATCACACTGTCATTATCCATACCCCAGCAATTAATTACAGAAACCAGTTAACAAAAATAAGCTGCAAGTCTTTTAAACTTTCAAAATAAACATCTGAAAAAATATCTGAAACATAATTAAAGATGTAATCCGGTTGCCTGACATGGACGAGGCCCTGGGTCCTATCCCTGTATCACAGAAACCAGACGTGATGTCCCATGCCTGAGCTAGATACAGAGTTTCAGGCCAGCCTGACACAGAGACACTGTCTCAAAAATACAACAGTCTAAAATGTACACAGATTCCTTGGGATGAGTCCATTCAAGTAAATATTACAGCTGTCTCTTCCCCATACAGTCTTTTATGTTTAAAAAAAAAAAAAAAGTCACATAACCCATCAAATTAACTTTGCAGCTTTTCTTTTTAAAGTAAATAGTCAGTTCTACTGGAGCTGTCATTTTTAAAGCTGTCGCGATGACAGAATGAGCCATTATTTGATCATCACAGGCCTTATATCTCCGTGACAGGTAGAGATTATGATGACATTGTCTTCAACGTGAATTCATGAGCCTGAGAGCTGAATTCCTACGCTGAAATGATGTTCAGAAAGGAACATAAGCTAGCAGATGTGGTAGCAAATGGACGGGGCTCTTAGGGAATGGTTTAGCTAATTTCCTCTTGCGATTACTGCCTCACACTATACTATACCTCTCTAGATTAATGTAATTGCTTCTAAGTATTAACTTTCTGACGCTGATCTAATGGAGAAAGCTATGGTGTAAGCAATCTTTCCCCAGGAAACTACCTTGGTCATGTCTGCCAGGGCCTTTTCCACGAGGCACCTC
The DNA here is from genome assembly GCF_900095145.1 of Mus pahari. NCBI lineage: Eukaryota > Metazoa > Chordata > Mammalia > Rodentia > Muridae > Mus > Mus pahari. Next base: position 65,046,467 of record NC_034601.1, read on the forward strand.
CCTTACAGTTTCTAAACACTTTCCAAATATTTTTCAATGATTTGTTAATCCATTTTAAATTATAAAGATTTTAGTTATCTTTGGAAGCTGTTCAAGTTGTCACTGACCAAAGATAATCTAATTAGAGGCCAGCGAACCTCCCTGAACTCTTTCAGTTACTCTTGTATTTCATCCAGGATTTTAATTTCTGAAACTTGGTTTTCCCTTCTGTCAAATGAATAATTGGACTGAAAAGGACTAAGCACATTAAAGCACTTTTTTAAAATTAAAATCTTCTAGGATTCATGATGACAAATATAGAAAATGAGGTCACAAATATAGAAAATGATGTATTTATTGATGTTTTACCTCACCTATAAACTTTTACACTTTAGAACATATCAATATGTCCACCTGTTAATTAAACTGTAGTATGTTTTGTATTGGAAAAAAAAAATGTTACAGATCCAGTGAGATTGCTGAATGGATAAATGTGTTTGATGTTAATCAAGATTTCCACAATCCAATCCCCATAGAAAGATCTGAATGCTCTGAATTCATCTATGCCTTTTAGAAGTGTCTCAGGGCACACATGTGTTCTCTCTCTCTCTCTCTCTCTCTCTCTCTCTCTCTCTCTCTCTCTCTCTCCCTCCCTCCCTCCCTCCCCCTCTCCCTCCCCTCTCTCTCCCCCTCCCCTCTCACCCCTCTCTTGCTGTTTCACACACACACACACACACACACACACACACACACACACACATTTGGGACATACCATCACATTTTTAAACCTTTTCAACTGTTCAAGTGAGCCATCCCTTCTTTCTAAGCTGTCACTCTCGACCATTTATGTCATAGTTTATATTGCTTAAAAAAGCACAATTATCTATTGAAAAACCATACCACAAACAGCTTCCATTGTCTTCTAACTGCAATAACATCCTTTAAGACATAACATCTCTTCCATTTCTCCTATAACCTTATCCAATCAGAGGGCTCACATTCTCCATGGGGATTTAAATTTTCTTACATATAGGCTGCCTGGCTTTAAGGCTAGGGTTAGGGTTGAGGAACATGGTAGAAAATGCAGTGGGTGCAGGTAGGGGCGTGGTGGAGGGTTAGCTGAATTGTTCTCGTGGAATGAATGTAGTTTCATGATAAGCAGAATCACAAAGACAGGGACTGTGATTTATGTTTTCTTATAAGAAGACCTTGAGTGTCTGTGTACAGGATTAAGATAAACAATGAATTAATAATATCAAACAGTGAGGGTTCCGTGTTAGGAGGAAGATAAATGTCATGTTAGGTCTTGTTCTGCATCTGTATTATGGAGTCTGGGAATGAAGGCCGTTAAGCATAGCTTACTAAAATTCACAGGATCTTCAAAGTCTAGTCCAACATTGAACATGATCTGGAAGACTAAGATGTGACCAGATTAAGATGAATACAGATGGTAAAGTGCTGCATTACCTTAAATGATTCAGTTAGTAGGATTGCTCAAGGATTAAAAACGTTCAAGCAGCCTGTCAGTGAAGAAGCCTTGGAAAGCTGCTGGAAATGTCTTCACTAGGTCATTTGCAAACCATTAGAGAGCCAACAGGGAGCTACATAGTAATTTAGGATTCCTTAAGTCTCTGATTTTGTCTAAGTGCTAGTTTGCTCGTAATACTCTGTGTCAGCAGCCTGTGGGGTCCGAGGGACGGTTTAAATTGTCACTCTTTCCAGCAGCCTGCCATTATTCCTGTTAGTGACAGCCATGTGCTTTTACTCCACAACTATGTACGTAACACCATCATAGCCATAGAGCCTTCCAACTATTTACATGGTTTGAAGTAATATAGGTGTATGCCTCGTGTGTCCTTTGTCACGTGCTGAAGTGCTCAGCTAGGTTGCTCCACATTAGTTCCTGTTGGCAGCATGCTCGCTCTCGTCCTGGGATCTTGTGTAAATATTGGTAGTGGTCTTCAGTTTACTATTCACGATGCTTGGGTATGCCCTGGTTTTAATTTTATCAGCAAAAAATTAACATTATAAAATTTAGGATGTTGAAAGTAAGTGTGATATTAAATTCATGCGATGCTTCTCTTAAAAACCAGAAATGGTGCCATGTATGAAATTTTAAAGAACCTGTGTAAGTTACTTGGTGAGAAGGGACCATGAAATTGTCCATTTTAACAATGTTCGCCTTTTCATCCTAAGCATTTATCGTCATCAATTTTTTTTCTTATGTGAAATAGTTCATTAGCTTTTGTTATATGGGGAGTTTAAAAGGACTTCATGGTTCAAATACACATGAACCAGGAAATGTTACTTCTCCATGAACTGTAAACACAAAATAAGATACACAATTGAGAAAGGCTAGAATCTCATTTGTTGGGAGCTATCATTGTGTTAATGGGTCTGTATCCTTCATCACTCTTTGGTATATCCACACAATCCTCTCTTTAATTATAACATGGTAAATACTAATCCACAGGCACAAGGAACAAACTGAAATATATTTCAACTGGGAATAACAATGTGGTTTTAATTCTATTATTTCCTGGCTTTTGGTATTTGGGTCAAAAGGCATTTATGCCTTAAAAACAAAAACAAAAAGTATCATCGTTTATATAACTCAACATTTTGCTCATCATTAAGACAATGGAATTTCTCCATGTGGCTATAAGTCAGGATTGTCATATCCTCACCAGTGATCACTATCAACTAAAAACTGATACACCTATGCATTTGTTCTCCATGTATTAATTTATTTGGGTTTTTCAAGATAGGGTTTCTCTTTGAAGCCCTGAGTGGACTTGAACTCAGACATCCGCCAGTATTTGCCTCCAGAGTGCTGGGTTTAAAGGCCTGCACCACAACTGACACATGCATTCAAATCAGGGCATCCATTTAGTGTCCTAAGAGATCTATTTAAGGGTCAAGAAAACCTACTTAGATGTAGAAAAATTGGTTTATAATTACTTTACCAGATGCTTTATCTCATCATTATTAATTAATAATAGAATATAGAAATCATAGAATAGAGTAGTAGAAATTGTCATGTTTCAAAAGAAAAACCCTCAGGATTCTATTCATATTTATTTTTAAGGTAGTTGAGTTTGTTACAATTCAGTCGACTTTATAGCAGTAGGTACATCAAATTAATTTTGATATCACATTTACTTCAAAACTCTTGAATTGTTCAAAGTGAAAATTGTGTCCATTGTTTGTAGAATTGAAACCTTAGCGAATATTTCAAATATGGTCTTACCACTATGTTTCCTTTTATAACTATTACCAACTGCTCTAAGAAAATTAGGTACAATCAAAAAGCCAGTTTGTTGTACATTTTCTTATAATAGTTAATAAAGCAGTCTCTAAAATGATTGTTTTATACATTTTTATTGTCTGTGAAAGATTTGCTGATGTTGAAAGGGAACTTAGTACATTTGTGTCAAAAAGCAAATGTACTACTGATAAAACACTTGTATCAACATATTGAAAAAAGAGGCAAAATTTTGTGATAATCAAACATTATTGAATAGCGTCAAAGACTACAATAGAAACAGAGCTGTCTTTCAATGCTTAGAAAAATCAAAGGCTTCTTCTTTAATTGTCAAGAAAGTCACAGCTGCTACATGAAAACTAAAACCATCTACATTTGTTAAATTTACAAAAGATGTTGCCACCGCAACTGGGGTCTGCCAAAGGGGAGACTAATCCATGATGATCCCCCCAGAAGAGAGAACCTCATAGCTTCCTTTGTATTGTTTCTGTACCTCAAGTTGCTAATGGTTTTATAGTTCTTTACATGGCTCATAGAATGTTTTCAAAAGCCTGTCTGTTAACCTGGCCTCCTAACATTTGTTCTTCTCCACATACAGAGACTTTCCACTCTCCAAAGAGGCACAGGGCACCTTTATCCATTTGGCTTAGTCCCTGTTTGCCACACTCCCCTTTCCTTGCTTGATCCTGGAAGAATGATCTAAAGACCTCTGGCAGATAGTTAGTTCTATTTAGCAAACTCAATAAAGGTATTAGCAGTTGACCAGGGTTATTTTCCTGTAAATTTTGTGATTAAGACTTAAAACTCCTAGAAATGGCAGCTTAAACTTGTGAGGTTTCACCCAATTTTGTTGAGAGAAGATAATTGTTACTCATTTGTAAGATCTGGCCCTGTTCGGGCTTTATGGGTGTGGTTTCTGTTGTGCTGGGGGAGGGGCTGCCAGGAAAGCATGTGACTCGAATAGAGAATAGAGGGAGGGGAGGGATGTTTAGAGCTCTGGTCCCCGAAGATGTCAAAGGTGAGTCCTTTCTTATATTCAAGGTTGTCAGCTTCATCTGTGTTGCTCACGTGTCTGTCTGAGAATATCTGTGCTGTGAAAGTATCTCCATGTCTTCCACCCCGTAGTGAAAAGTCATTTATACTTCTAGATCTTTCTATGATAAACTTTCAGAGGTGATCCAAGTTTGTGGGCAGCAAGCGTAGGGCAAGTTCCTCAGTTTCTTGGTCTTCCAGATGACTCACTGAGGAGGGCCGATCAATCGATTGGTACTTTCCGTATACACGCATAGTGCCTGGGAATAACAGCGGAGGGGAACAGGGAACAGGAAAACAAGATGAGGAGGATAAAGGAGTAAATTTTACAAATTTAAAGAGATTGCACATGCAGAGTGGGTTTTCATTGTCTACCAGGAATGTTGGTGTCAGGGCCATACACGCACGCGCGCGCGCGCGCACACACACACCAGCGTCTAAATGCTCCTGTGCCTTCTAGGACATGGTGCAGCATTTACATATCACCCTCACATGCTGGCAGTAGACTTTACATCTTCTCTAGTTTACTTCTAATACTTACTGTAATGCTATGTAAATTGTTTCTTCTCTGATGTTTGGCAATAACATGAAAACGGCTATACATATTTGGTACAAATTTCAAAATATAAATTTCAAAATTAAAAGTTATTGGGGGGAGGGACTGTGGGAGGAGAGGGACCCAGAGAGGGGGCAGCAATCAGGATGTAAAGTGAATGAGTGAATGAACGAATGAATGAATGAGTGAGTTAATAAATAAAAAAATTTAAATTTTTTTAAATTTAGTACAATTTAAAAATATTTTCACTCAGCAGTTGGTCAAATATTTGCATGCAAACCCAGAGACACGAAGGAACAAGGCCATAGCTAAACGGTAGGACAAACCATGAATCACAGAAGTCCCGTGGACTTGTTCGCAAGGATCACAGAACTCGGAGGGGAGGGTCAGGGGAGTGTCTGTGTGTGTATGTGTTTGAGTGTGTGTGGGTGTGTGCATCTGCTTGGAGAGGCTTCAGGTCCTTACAGGGGTCTTGCTGAGTTGTTCACCTACTGAGTTGCATCAGTCTCTCTCTGACCCTGGGGCTCACTGGCTTGCTTACATTGGCTAGTGGAGGAGGGCTGGGACTCTGCCTGTCTCAGCTTCTGCAGCGCTGGGGTGACAGACACACTGCTATACTCACTTGGTTTTTAAGTGAGGACTGGAGATCTGAACTTAGGTCCTCCGACTTGCATGGCAAACACTTTTGGGACTGGCCATCTCCATAGCTGTAGCTTCATCTATCTATCTATCTATCTATCTATCTATCTATCTATCTATCTATCTATCTATCTATCTATCTATCTAATTTAGTGCCTATATTACAGACTAGATATTATGAAGAATGACTTTGGACAGATTTTGGTCTATCTTTTTTTTTCCTTCCTCTGACTTTTAATTTTTTTGTGAGCCATGTTTATGATTTGTTCATTTGTTGCATTTGAATCCGTCCTTGGTGAAGTTCTAGGTTGGAGATGATTTATATTCGTCTTTCTCACACAACTGAGGTAACTACCAAACTAGCTTGTCTAAAGCTCCGGAAGCATGCAGAAGTCCATATGCCAAGCTGTCCAAGAGGACTATCCGGATGTCCATTGCATCTTCCTTTGCCCATACAGGTGGAGCTGAATTTTTAAGGCCTTAAGACACAGTCAGGACTCTCTTTCTGTGCAAAGTGTCTTCATGGCACAATGTGTTGTCACTGTCCTACAAGCCGAGCAGGACACCAAGGCACGAACTGACCTCCGTGTTGTTCTCTATATGTGATTTGCCTTCAGTAAACTCACCTAACAATGAGCTTTTGGGAAAGATTCTTTGTAAATTACACATTTTGCAGCTTGAAATTTCCCTGGATTGTAGACTTTTTCCTTCTAATATGTGGTGACAATAAGAAAAAAAAAAATGGATTCCTGCAGTCAGCATTCAAGAATGGATCATAACGTGTGACATTTTGATGTGGTGACATGGTTACGTATTTTTATTTTGTTATCATCTTTGATATTTTTCTTTTGCATGTAATACTTCCTAAGTGGTGTATTGCACAAAGTAGAATTATTGATAAAGCTAGCATCATTAAGGTGATTTATAAAATGATGTTTTTCAGCTAATTTAATCCCCTGGATCTTTAGTCCGAGCTTGTTAGTGTTTGCAGCTCTCAGCAATAAATAAATAAATAAAAGCCTTAAACCCTGTCAGCCAGAGAGTTGGGGGGGGGGGCTGTGAATGCTCGCTCTCTCCCAAGGGACCTGCAGTGTTAGGAAAGCAGCGTTCAGAGCTACACAATTGCACACTTGTTATGGACCTTGGAGATTGAAAGCCCTGTTAGGTGCTCACTGTTATTATTCTAAAACCTTGGCCAGCCTGCGATAGGGGAAGATCCAAGGAATGTACAGATATGAGAGTTGTTAGGTTCGGAAGTGGCAATAGTGATTTAAGGCAGATTGTCAACAATTAAAGACCTTTTTGTTGAAAGGCTGTGTCCCTCTGTGTGACTTGTAGACTTGGGTTTTTTTCCTATCTTTGAAAATATTCCTTTGCGTTTGGGGAGACATGTTATAATTGGCAACCTTAATTATATGGCACAAAGATATACTGGTGGAGGTTTGTTTTTTTGTTTTGTGTGTGTGTGTGTGTGTGTGTGTGTGTGTGTGTGTGTGTGTGGTTTTTTTTGTTTTGTTTAATCTAATTGATGTTTTCTCTGGTGCTTCACAATAGCTAGGGCAGTTTTAACAAGATCATTTTAAACTGTGAGGATTTTACTCCCTTGAGGCTCTAACCATTGCTAGATATTCCTGCCCCTGCTCACTGGAAACATTTGAAATCTGTTAGCAGTTCTCATAGGCTTTAGAAATAATAATAAAAAAAACCAAAAACCAAAAAAACTAAAACAAACAAACAAACAAAAAAACCCCAAAACTATGTCTATACTTGTCTTTTCCCTCCCTCCCTCCCTCCCTCCCTCCCTNCCCTCCCTCCCTCCCTCCCTCCTTTCTTTCTTTCTTTCTTTCTTTCTTTCTTTCTTTCTTTCTTTCTTTCTTTCTTTCTTCCTCTATTCTTTTTAATTTGACAGCCATTGCTTCCCATCAAATGTTCTAGTTGGGAAACATTATCGCCTTTTACAGGCACTTTGTAAAATGTGTAAGCCTTTGAACGAAGATCATGGAAACAGTTATTGCAGGGGTCTAATGCTATACATGTCTAGTGACTCATAAAAAAAAATCCTTCCGCCCTTCACTATCTCACTTGGTATCCTTGTTTGTGATGTGGACGGGAGTAGAGGCGAGGTAGTTCATGCTTAGCTTGCCTGACATTCTGAGTGTCTAAGCGATAGTTGTGTAGGATTACAGAAAGGGGGTACCTCAAGGAGCAGGAAAAGGATGTCTCCACATATATTTTAAACTGACAGTACATCCTCAGCTGAGTATATTTTGAAATGATACAGGAGTAGGGTCTATCATCCAACCAGGAGACAGCGTCAGCTCTGGACATTTCCTAGAGGACCAGTCAAGATTACTGCTAAATGTTCAATTTGTGGATACTATGAAAAATCTCCAATTTGTTTTAATACATACTGACTACCTGCTATACTGCTGTCTGAAAGCTACAGAAAACGAACCTGTAAATCATTTCAGCTTTCAATGATCAAAGCCCCGCCTACTTACTTACTGTGACCATCATTGTATCAGTACTCGCAAAGTCTCTTGACTAGCGTTAACCCTTGGTATGCATGCCAGGGATGGATGTACCGTGGTTTTCCTGTGATGTTGTCATTATTTTTGAATAGTGACTTTCAAGTGCATTTTTAAGTCAGATAAAGTACATGATGTGTCAAATTACGTTAAAATCAACCATCCTAAAATCATAATATAGTTTAGCTGATTGAAGGACATTACCACTTAATAACTGGGCTTTGAAATATTGTAATACAGTTCTCTTGGTAAAACTCAATCTTGTGTTATAAGGAATAGAGTTTGAAACCATAATAGTTTAATCAACAAAATGGACTTATGTTACCCCTGTGCTGGTTCTTTAACAAACCAAAAAATGCCAGGCAGTGGTGGCACACACCTTTAATCCCAGCACTTGGGAGGCAGAGACAGGCGGATTTCTGAGTCGAGGCCAGCCTGATCTACAGAGTGAGTTCCAGGACAGCCAGGGCTACATAGAGAAACCCTGTCTCCAAAAACCAAAACCAAAACAAACAAACAAACAAACAAAAAACCAAAAAGCATTTCCTATTTTCTTGTTCTTCCCTGTGGGAGAATTTACCTTGGCATTGTCAACTATATGTTTACAAGGGCATGCTCAGTTATGTAAGAGGTGTGGGCATCGACTTTGACCTATTTCTGTCCACGTCTACCCCTCATGAAGTCAGTTTCAATTTTACCTACAAATGCATCTCTAATTTGCCCCAACCTACTAATAACACAGGAACCCAAGCCCCTGCCCTTTTCCCTAGTTAATACAGTGGCCTTTTAATTGCTTTTTCCCTCTCCATTCTTATTTCCATCTCATGCTCACTCACAGAGCAGTGAGAATGGGCATCTCAGTATGATAGATACACCCCAAACCTACTGTATGGATCTTTGGGGTTCGTATGAGATACGGCATAGAAACCAGCTCCTTATGTAGGCTGCTGTGCACTCAGCACAATGGCTCCACCTTTCTCTGCCAACCTCATGCTGCATCGCCGTCAACTTGGCCCACTGCACGGGTCTAAGTCTCTTAGAATTCCTTTGCAGTGCCAGGTTTCCATGTCCTCCCAGATTATTTGCTCTTCCTGCAGGGTACTTCTGTAAGCTAATCCTTGCTTATTTTTCAGGCTTCCGTTCGCCTCTTCCTTCCTCAGAACTCCTTTAGCTCCCTCACAACTTCTGTTTGCCATAAATCTTCCACACCACGTCCTTCGTGCCTTGTATCACCATGATAATATATATGTAATATCTTACATAATATAATATGCACAATAATATGTAATATTAATTGTACATCTGTACCCATAAATATATGTGGGTTCATTTATAGTAATATACAATTAATAATTGTTTATTTACCATGATATATTTCCCATAGCACTCACTTAAATGTTGTCTGTCGCCCTCCCTTTATCTCAGAGCTTTGTGAGAATAGGACTCCTGCTGGTTGCTGTCACCATTTCATACCTAATATCCAGTGCACACGTAGTGCACAGTGAACCTTGACGGATGCTCACTGTTCGGAGCAGTGGTGATATGGAAGTGATCGTTCCCGTGGAGTTGACCTTCAGCTAGAGGCAGGCAGTAAATGCAGAAGAATATTCTTTTGCTTAGGGACTCTTTGAGTATGGGATACCATAAAGTTGGTTTGATGGGAGAAAGAAAGAATGCCTTCCTGTCCTGCTCTAATCAGGGTCCCATAGCTCAGATATCCCCATTTCGTCTCTGTTGTTTTAACCCTGCCAGGGTATCCCTGAGTGTGACTTTCACTCTGGCGCTTAGACGCCCTCCTCAATGGCATCCTTTGTCCTCCGTCCACATTTGTACTGGCAGCTGAGAAATTTGGCAATTCCTTACCCAGTGACTAATAGCAATACTTCTTTGTAGATGTAATGCCCCATAAAAATGGCAAGTCCTGTATAAACATTAAATAATTAGTTTTCATAATAACCCTATCGAGATAGAGCGTAAAACTCCGTTTCGTGTGGGAATAACTGAGTCATTGTAAGTCTACTTATCACAGTCACAAGGTTCTCCAAGAGGCACTGGTAATTCTGAAATGTGCCACTTCCGTTTTCTAACTCAGATGCATCACAGGCCAATAAATTTCTACCTCATAAATGAGGTAGTTTTCAATAGTAAATTAATTTCACTCACACTTTATATTCAAGCATGTAAGATGCATGCACATCCAGTAGGTTACTGACAGTTTTAACATGAAGGACATGAGTTATCTACTCGACTTACCTCCTTCAATATTTCACATTTTATTTTTAATGTTACCCCAGTTTTTCTAATCTGCTGGGGCTTCGCTATTTAAAAGTCTATTCTTATGAATGTCCACTTTTCTCTGGAATGTGTTACAGATGTTCACTTTGACCCAGCATGCCACGGCCACCTATCCTTTGATTCCATGAATTGGTGCCATTGTAAGAGGGGTTGTGGGGTATCCTAAGGCACAGAACAGAAAGAATCACAATGTAGTCTAGGCTTCTGTAAAAATGGAAATGGAGATCACAAGTAGGTGCAGTCTCAACAGTTGATTTTTACCCAACATACAAAAGGTTTTAGTGTCTCCCCGTCCCCCGGGGCTGGATCATAATGGTGGGGGAAAATGGCCAAGAACAACATGGCCCCATTACTGCAGCCCAGCAGTGCATTCACATGTTAAGTTAATTGAGCTGGCTCCTTCTGCTTAGTACTCAGTACTTTTACTCTACTAGTAGGATCTCTTTCTGCTTGCAGTGGCTTGCTCATCACTTCCTAAGACTGACTGAGACCTGCTATCTTCCAGCACCAGCTGATGTTAGAAATACATAATTTTTAAATAGATTATATATTTCTTTCCCAAGACGGAGATTCAGCAGCTTCTGAAATCTCAGAACTTCCAGCCTTTGAGAGACGAGTGCTTCTTCAGCATATCGTGCCCCCCAACCCTCCACACCAAGTCTTAACCAATGCATCATTCTGAAATAAGGTGGCATGCATTAAAACCATGTGTAGAAGATGGTGTAATTATGGAAGAACACTCCTAGATAGATCCCATGTCAACATGAAAAACTGAACGTGGTAACAATTTCTGTAAGCTCAACGCCCTGCATAGATCCGATATTTGAAGGTAATGTTTTAGAAAGAATGTCACTGATATCATTAGAAGATAGTCGCTTAGAAGGCGCATCACTGGATGAAGTATTATTTCACACCCTGTCCCTTTCATTCTCATACTTAATGTCATATCTTCTTGTGCATGTGGACTATGTCAAGGTAAAATTTGATTAATGACTTAAGAATATCTTGAGATATTTAAATCTTTTTGTCCTTGAAGTACCACTTCCCCAACAGTTAGGAAAGTGAACAGTTTAGATATTCCTGTACATTCCTGTGCAGGTCCCAAAGTATTTCTGGTCATTCGAAACAACGTGCCAGAAATCCTATTCAATTTCTCTTTCTGACAAGGATTTTGGAGCAGGGAGGGTTGATGTGGTGTGTGTTTGTGTGTGTGTGTGTGTGTGTGTGTGTTTAGTACATGTGCATGTGTCTGTATTTCTTTGTATGTGTGTGCACATGCATGTATGTGTGTGTGCATGTGTGGTTGTGTGTGTCTACGTGTGTGCATGTGTGTGTGTGTGTGTGTGTGTTTCATTTGTGAGAAGATGCATGTGGATGAGTGTCTATGCTTCAGAAGGGCACAGGACATTCCCAGTGTCATTCCTTGTGAGCCATTCACCTTGCTTTAGGAGACAGTTTTTCACTGGCCCAGACCTCACTCATTCTGTTTGGCTGGCTAGCTGGCCAGCTGGCCCGTGAGCCTCTGGAATCTGCCTATTTCTACATGCCAATGAGATTATAAATACATACCACCACCCATTCTTATGTGGATAATGGGGATCAATCTCATGTCTCCATTCTTGTACAGTAAGCGTATTGTTAAGTGAGCCAACTCCCTAACCAAAGACTGTTACATGAGATATATCATATTTTTATCTTGTATTGGAAAAATTGAAGAGCTTCATAGCATATTTACAAGCATAACATTTGCAATTAGGACAGAGATCTCATATCAAAAATTAATTTTGAAATTAAGTAACAAATCGTAGTGCAAGTTAACATTCAGATAGAGGTCAAGATGTATTGTAAAGGTTTCATTTATAAACTACTCCAAGTTGAAAAGTATTTAATAACTTTGAGGAAATTCAGTGCCTTACTCAGCATAAGCATATATTACTTAGCAGCTACAAGTTACACTAGCTTGTTTTCCTCTCCAGTACCCTCCGCTTTTTCTTTCTTCTCTCCTCATAAACACAATTTCCTATTTGCTGCGTGGTTTCATTGATAGGATTGCCTTTTGTGGAGAAAACTAGATCTCATGACTGTGTGCTACTTTCTTTTGTTTTTCCCCCAAGATGCGGGGTTCTAATTAAAATGCCGATATTTAATTAAAGTGCTTATTCTTCTACAGCCTGTTCTGTTGGGTTTGGGGTTGAAATAAACAGTTGATGAGAGAAATAACACATCATATGTATTCTGGATAATGAATTCTGATTCTCAATGTGCCGTTCAAAATGTGAAGAGGTCCCTTCCAAATGTGGCAGAGTCTGAGGACAGAATGTTAAGAAGATAGCCATATGACTGTCAGGAGGGAAATTTCTCAGTGAACTTCTGTTCCATTGGAAGGAAGCTGAAATATTAGTTGCATTAGGATACTTAAGTATTTGGAATTGCAAATAGTGTTCACACAAGACTGATAGACAAGGAGATTTTCCTTTTTTTGGCTGGCGAGCTGACTTAGGCTTGCCCTTGATTCTTTTAAACATTCCCCTTTTGTGTCACAAAGGCAGTAACCTCACTTTCTTCTGAGTTGGTTATGAGGACTATCTGAACTGTGTTTCTCTCTCTTGAGGTGTCCTAACTTCTTAGATTCTCATTTTACATTTTGTTTTTATATGATTTCACTTTATTGTGAGATGGGTGTTTTGCCCACATGTATGTGTCTGTGTACTACCTGTATAGCTGGTGTTGCAGAAGCCAAACCGGCCAGAAGACAGCGTCAGATCCCTGGTACTAGATTTACCAGTGGTTGTGAGTCGTTGTGTGGGTACTGAGAACTCAAGTCCTCTCCAGTCCTAAGCCATTTCTGTCACTCCCTTTTATATTTATCTCTTTGTTTTCTCCCTCACACTGTCTTGATTCATCCGCAGAGGTCATAGGACAACAAAATTCAGTTGCTTCTCATTTCACCATCTATGTTCTAGAGACAGAACTCAGGTCGGCAGGCCTGCCAGTAATCAGCTTTCTTTACCCACCCAGCCACCTCAGCAACCCGTAATTCATTAATTTCTAAGACACGAACTTTGGAAGGCACACTGCCAGGGTCCTAACAGCACTGTGAGGCTATGGTTTGTGAAGTCGAAAGGCCTGTAGGTCATGGTTGTATATATAGTATGTGGCTAGGGAATACAGATAATCTGACATGTTCTTTGAAGTACCATGACAGGGGAGTTATGAGAACTGGTGTGAAGACCTATAAGACCATTTATTGGAGTGTGTACTTGTGGGAAAGACGAAGAGAATATTGTGCTTTACAGAACAGGATGCCATAGATTGGTTTTTTGCTTTCCTTTATTTTTAAAGGGAAAAACAAGGGTAACACAGTAGGCGTCAGGATTCTCCTTTCTTGGCCTACGGACAAGCTTGCTTGCTCCTTGCAATGAGAAGGATTTGGCTATAGCTAATCTCCCGCCTGTGCTCAAATAATTATTCTTCTTTCAGTTCTAAAGCTTGGTGTCGTGTTCCTAAAGAGTGTTCTGCAAAGCCTGGCCCTGCCCTACACATGAACTTTATTGGCTTTTTCCCTTCGCTTCTCCATAGTATGTGCATACGATTCAGGTGCATCACTGGTGTGATTGTTTTGGTTTTATTCTTTCAAAAAATACTGGTAGTTGTTTTGTTCATTGTTTATATTGAGTACAATGAGTAAAGGCACTTGTGACACCAAGCCTGACAACCTGAGTTTGATCTTTGGGACCCACACTGAGTCTTCCAAGTTTTCCCTGACCGACATATATGTGCCATGACATATATGTGAGCCCACATTCGCACACATAAATAAAATGAAAAGTGATGGAAAAATTTTAGCTAAAACTTGTCTAATGTTATTCAGAAACAGAAATAATGATAAGCTTCGTTTTGCTTTAAAGGAGTGATTAGAGTTAACCTCTTTCGGGGATTGGCTAATGCCATGCCTTCTTTTATTTAACAAAGTGAAAGACTTAGAGAGCTCCTTAACTAAATGTGCATCAGCCCATATAGCAGGATTTAAAGTACGCAGACAAGAAGAGGAGAGCCGTGGCTGTCACAGCAGATTTTACCCGCACTTTCTTGTTCTTCTTTTTCTTTTTTAATATTTATTTATTTATTTACTTACTTACTTACTTATTTACTTAATGTGTATGAGTGCTGTGTCTTCACACATACCACATCCCGTTACAGATGGTTGCGAGCCACCATGTGGTTGCTGGGATTTGAACTCAGGACCTCTTGAACAGCAGTCAGTGCTCTTAACCTCTGGGCTAACTTCTCCAGCCCCGTTCAGCCATTTATTAATTGAAACGTGTTAGACGTATAAATGTTGTTTGGTCATATCAAATCAATAACATACTTTATTTTGAAAATTGAGTTACCTTTTTAAAATCTAATAGTAATCATGCATGGCAGGTACCATGGATAAATAGAGAAAAAGACAATTTTTGAAAGATCCATGACTTGGAATTCCTGAGGATTTTAGATGTTTTTCTACCAAGATGCTCCCAGTCAGTTGAATTTAATTTTTTAATTACTTACATATGTATACAGGATTTTTTAAATTGGACAATGTAATTAAAATAATGTCATTTAATAATATGGCATACAATATTTTCCTCCAAAGGAAAATTTCAAGACAAGTATAGGTAAGAAATATAATTTTTATAGAAGAAGGAAAAGTCTTAAATTCATACTTTTATGAAACATTGCCTGTAGCCATAAGCATTACTGGATTTTTATACTTAACAGCTGCAAAAATAGTTGCATGAGCACTATCTACGCAACAGTCTTTAATGGATTATGCTTTATTAGTTTTCTATTATACACTGCAACAGCAGACCAAATCATATGATACTTGGCAAGTACAGCTTGACTAATCTTAAACCTTTGATATTTCCAGAAGACATTTCACTATTTGTTGGCTTATTAGAGATATGATTCTCACTTGTAAATAAGATAAAGTATGATCAAGATTGTTTTAGTCTACCACTTATCAAAATTGTAATATTTACTTTCTTTTGAAAGGTATTTTCTTTGGGGGTATTTTAGGGGTCTTAAAGAATTTCAGGGTGTTGTCCCTGATTAGTAACATGATCTAGTATGGGAGTTTGCTGCCTATTAGGGCCAGTTAATTTCTATAAACCTTACATTTTGTTTATTTTACATTCTTAATGCCTAATAACAGCATAGCTTAGAAATGGTGAACGCCTTCCAGCTCTGCTTCTTTTTATAATGAGATGATGATGAGATGATGATGAGATGATGAAGACCCCCCTCACTCCAACAAAATGCACTTTGTATCTGTGCTGTTTTAAGATTATATAGTGTAAAAGTTACCATTGCAACAGTTGCGGCCATCCACAGTTTCTTTTCCTCTCAAGACTCTTTCTAAAGATAGGAAGTAGCATTCTTTCCAAGGATAGGAAGAAGTTGTTTCAGGGTGCAGGATAAACCCACTTCGGCATGGATTCCTTGGCTTTCCCAGTTACATGAATATGGCTAGCACAAACACAGGGAGGGAAAGAAGGGAAAGGAGGGAAAGTATAAATGACCGGGAGACAGTTAGTTTATTTCAGGCTGGGAGAGTAACATTTAAGGTTGATTCTATTTTGACTGATGGTTTGAGCACAGATTTTCAGTATCCTAACTCCTCATCCATTAGAGCAGTTTTAAAAGCCACATGGATGAAAATGTATCCAGTGCAATACACAACTGCAGTTCTAAAATTCTATTCAGTAGTTTTATAAAGATAAACACCATTCAGCTCCAGATTTATGTGCTTAACTTACAAATAAACATTTCAAGTGTTCCCTTAATTTACGGTTCGAAGAAGGTTCACATCTTATTCCACACAGGATGAAGGAAAACAAGTATGGGAAACTTAACCGTTTATTGGGCTTTGTGATGATGTGTATGTCGTCTTCCATGCTTTGTAATTTAAAATATAGGATATAAATAATGGATGTAAGATTACCTAGTAAAGATCATGCTTATGATTTAAGGCTTGCTGATTATGGCATGTAATTTAGAATCTCCTGATATTATTGAGGTATTGAGAACCATTTCCCTTTATGAACTTTTACAGCACATTATTTAATTTCCCACATTTTCCCTATAGACACTAAGTAAATAATGCCTTTTTATAGTATGCTAATAGTGTATTACTGTCCAGTTGAGATGACATGAATAGTTCATTTACTCCTTTAAAATATAGGGTTTTCAGTAGAAAAAGGATTACTAGTCTATTTCATTCTAAATAGGTTTATGGATTTAATAAAATACTGCCTCAAAAATAACTTTGGACATAAATTCTGATGTTGTTATTAGTTATAACCTGTGTATTCTAATTCCTTCCTGTCCACTGATTAATAAAATAAACTGATATTGAAGTCATTGGCAAATGTGTGTGTCAAGTTTTCACAGTGACTGTATTTAAATTATGTTTGTAGAGTTTTCTATAAGTCTAAATATCTATTAAATCACTTAAATATATGCTTTGAAATAAATTCATATTTTTGTTTGTTTATATGTAATTGATATAATAATAGATAGAAAAGCATTGTCATGAAATTTTCTATAAGTAATGGATTCAGTTAGAGTCGTGGTACGGAAGAGAGAAATATACATGGCGGGCAGAAATTCATGCAATTCAGATGGAATGCTAACTGTGAGGGGTGAAAGCAGCAGAGCGTGCATGCTTGCTGGCCTGTGAAGAACAAGAAATAATCTTCTCCGAGTATGCTCACGGGACGAGTACCTCTTGTAAGCAGCAAATGCTGGTAATAGATGGGAGTTCTTCAAGCTTCCCTGAGATAGCTATTAGTGGAAGTATATTCTAATAGATGTCACTATTGCTGAAGCTCAGAGATAAGGACTGCATATTTCATTATAGAGTGTGATGATTTAATCTTGTCCCTACAGTACTACGAGATGACTTCAGACAAAACCCGTCAGATGTCATGGTGGCGGTAGGTGAGCCTGCAGTGATGGAATGCCAGCCTCCCCGGGGCCATCCAGAGCCCACCATCTCCTGGAAAAAGGATGGCTCACCCCTGGATGATAAAGATGAAAGAATTACTGTGAGTACTGAATCCAGTGGCAGGGAACATCTGCAGGAGAGCTGTGTGCATCATTACCCAAGCAAAAAGAGGATGTGGAAATCAGTTCTCAAAGCCTTGCATTAGGCCTCTGTTTCCGTTCTTCTTTGAAAAGAAATACATCTATTGTCCTTGTGTAGACATGAAAACAAGTGATGAAAATGTCTTTAGAAGTTACCAAAAGTCAGAAAATATATTACCAAATCTAAAATGTAAGAGTTCATACTTGTCCACGTATACTTAGTTATTATGATTAATTGATACTTAGACCATTTCCATGTATTTCCAGTTATCCCCAGAATATCTCCTAGGTTACTTCAGGGGTTTGCTGTAGCCCATTCTCCTTTACAACTTGCTTTTCTCTTCTATGTAGTTTACTTTCCCTTCTGAAAAATAGAAGCCCCCTCTTAATGATATACATTAGGACTATGCCTCATGACAAAATAAAATATCATGATCTCAGATTAGATTTTAAATCCCTGTTTTAAGTGGAGAATATGGGATGTGTTGTCTTTTTGCCAACCACAATTCCGTGTGGCTTTTCTACCTACTTGTCCTATTAAGTGTTCACTAAACACCTTAGCCCAGTGCTCTCCTATGTTCTATGGTTGTGTACCAAGGAAATAAGGAATGGTGTGGTATTCCCTCTTATTTCCTTGGTTCCATATACGCTGAGACCTTCCGTTGTGAATTGCTTGACACAAGGTAATAGCTATGTAAAGAAAAGACTACTGCCAATTTATTAAAGAAGTTATAACATCCATCACATGCATCTACGAAACGTTTACACTAGTCTTGAGTAACCAGTTAACCAACCAGCATAACATAACAGTGAGAGTAGAACAAGACCAGCTAGAGCCCTGTTTTAGGGAAGGAAATATAATGTGTGGGGGTTTGTTTGTTCTGCTCTTTTTGTTTGTTGTTTGTTTGTTTTCTTTTTTCTCAGCACTGATCCAACTTCCAATGAGCACCTCAGAATTGTTTATAAGTCTAGAAACTGGAATAAGATAATTCAGCTTTATCACCCTTTAAGGAGCACTCAGTTCACAAACAAGCGAAAACTCTGTGTAACAAGGTGGCTTGAGGAAATGAATTCAAGAATACAGGGGAATAGATACTGAGGATAATCATTCTGTGTACCACCAACATAAGAATATTTTACCTTTAAGTCCTACTCCAGATCACATTCATGTATATTCTCTATAGTGCCCATTACTCTGCCTTAATAATTCAGATACACTCAAAGTGTTATTATCTTTGACTTTCTCAAGTGTCTCCTGACCAGCTATTGGTATTTAATAGAAAATAAAAGCAAAATTCTCAATACCTAAAATGCAATATTAGGTAAACTGTGGAGAGTACCCTGAACAAAATCAACTAAATAACTCTCTTATGTAGTTTTCAAATTGTACAATATTATTTAAAAGAGAGAGAAAGGGAGAAAGGTAGAGAAGGATTGATTAGAGATCACATAGGAATGTAATGTTAAAAGGATGATCAGAGAATGTCCCAATAGAAATATGGAGAGAAATGAGTAGGGACAGGAAATGTATATTTTGATTAGACAAAGCAGTTGATTCTAGACCGAATGGTGGTAGACAGGTGACAATTTCACTAAGGAGTAATAGAAGAACCAGAATGGGATAATGAGAGTGAGCAGAGGAGAGTGTTATAGAATGTAATATCTGGAAACAGCAAACAGCCCGGTTTGTAATACCTTACAGATATAACTGGCTTTGAGCTCCTTTGTGGATTTCTTTCTTTATCACCCTTCTCCACACCTATTCCAACTTTCGTACTCCCCAACACTAAGTGGAAGAGAAGGAAGGCTAGTGGGGAAAGGGGACATCGATATCACTGAATTCCATGGGGCACATTTGATCTTCACAGTCAGCTTATCCAATATCTTCCTCTTTACAAATGGCCACGTGTCAAACCCCAACAGCCACCACCAGCAGCAGCAGCAGCAGGTAAACCAGCAAAGGCTCTACCCACCACTGGGCTCTAGCATTTCTACCCTCTTTCCAGAGTTCCCAGAATTCCTAATGTCATACACTTGCTGAAACTTTCACACACTTGCAGAAACTATGTACTGCTGGCAAAAATCACTCCCCTGATAGAGCACGAGGAAAATCATAGTTAACCACAGTGGACAGTCTAAAGCAGCCCCATATCTCACACCTGGGATTATAACAGAAACATGTTCCTATAGATTTTCTGTGTTTAAAGACACCAAAATTCTCAATACAAATTTCTATTTTCCTCTAGGTACATTTAGGAGAAGTTGGTCATTATCAGATCAGGAGTTATGAATGGTGGTCTTCTCAAAAGTAGACTAATAGGGAGTTTTTGAAGTTATCCAGACATGAGATAAATGGTGGGTTAAACCAGTCCAGGGGGAGGAGAGGTAGAGAAAAGTAATTAGATCCTTAATATATTGTAAGTAGTGCCCTTCCTCCAAATTTTCAACCATGTTGGATATAGCGTGTATGAAGTAAAGAGTCAAGGCATACATACATTTATGGATTGGCCTGAGAAAGTCAGAATATGTGGGTGCCATTAACTACCCATGCATTGACTGTAGATGATTGGGCTGTGGAATATATCAGGAGCTGAGGCTTAGGCATGGTAATTTTCAAATGCTCATAAGAGATCTAAGTATATATGAAATAAGCAGTTGGGTATATGAGTCAGAAATTCAGACTTGAGGTTGAGTCTGGAGAATAAATCAAGTTGTGGTAAACATACAAGAATTCATTACGGTGCAGTCCTCCCCTCCCTTTGAGCAGAAGAAAGACTGGTCCTGGCTTCTCAGGCAGATCTATTCAACTGTTTTGGCTTCATTTATTTTTAGTGAAAACTGACACTATTAAGTACCAGTATTTGAGTGGACCTCAGCTACCCTGTTCTGTTACCACTAGACAATCTCCCCTTGACTGATCAGCTTAGACCATAGAACACAGCTCATGGCACAGAACCTGAGTTATGCATTACAGAACTTTACACTCCTCAACTTTGTGCCTGTGACCCCCATGTCATGTTTGATGGATATGGGCTCAAATTGCTGACAGAAGTCACTACGGTTTCCTTAATGTAAAGTTGTCTATCCTGTTGACTGTGAGACTCAGCAGGCATTTTATAGTTCATATTCCAACGTTAGAAACTGACATCATTTAGGGAATGAGTCTAGCCCGAAAGGAAAAGATATAGGGCTTAGCTCTCAAGGAGACAGGCAAGCTAACTAAAGAGCAGCAGAAACCTAAAGAGTGTAAGAAAGAAAACTAGCTCCCCAGACCTTTAAGAAGGATCTGGGAGGAAACAATTTCAGCTGGTTAATCAACTAATGTGAGGATTAAGGGTTGCCCAGTACATGTAAAAACGAATACCAGTCAAAGATGACTTGTGGCATTTGGGGTTGGGGGTGTTAAAAATACTGAAACCAGGGGCTGGAAAGATGGAACAGCAGTTAAAG
The DNA here is from genome assembly GCF_900095145.1 of Mus pahari. Lineage (NCBI taxonomy): Eukaryota > Metazoa > Chordata > Mammalia > Rodentia > Muridae > Mus > Mus pahari. The sequence goes on from NC_034601.1 coordinate 65,067,342, forward strand.
CTAGTCTTACAGAAGTCCTGAGTTCAACTCACAGAAAACACACAATGGCCTGCAATCATCTATAATGAGTTCTAATGCCCTATTCTGACACAAAAGTATACGTGCAGATAGAATACTCATACATTAAATAAATAAATAAATAAATAAATAAATAAATAAATAAATATTATTTGAGGAGTGTGGGAAAATATTGAAACTAGACATAGACTAGATAGGACTCTTTACAGGTTATAATATGTTAGATATAAAACATAGAACACCGGTTAATTTTTAAGGTTATATTGTATGTGTTTCTATATGTGTGTATTCATTTTATAACATTTTTATAGCATTCATAGTTTAAACCTGCTGTGGTAAATTTATTATAAGCAAATTCTTGGAATACTCTTCCCATATCATATATTGTATTAGACAATATTATGATTTTTGCCAGTCTTTAATACCCAAAGGGATGCTATTCACTAACTCAAAACCACCAGTCCTTCAATACCTACAACAGTTTAGAATCAGTTTTAAAACCCCTTCTCATCATGAGCCAGACAATTTAAAGCGGTAATAACCTCTTACTGTGAAATGATGCCAAGATGTTAATATATAAATAATTTTAAAAAATCATTTACATGCTGCCAAAACGCTGATCCACAGTAGTATTCCATATGCCAGGAAGTAGTAACATCTGAAATTTTACTACTCCCAAGACCATCTGTGCATTTTGTATAAATTATGACCATTGAACTGTTAAAAAAAAAAAAAAAAGAACTAGAAAGAAAATGCACATTTCCACACCTAGAGAAATGAGTAGACTAAAAATTCAGCAGTTCCGTTTCAAAACTCTCTGCTCTTATTTAGATCTCACTTGTTTGTGTTCTGCTGACTTCCTTTGGTCAGAAGTAAATGGAATGATAAAATCAGAGAGAGAGAGAGAGAGAGAGAGAGAGAGAGAGAGAGAGAGAGAGAGAGATTCTCAGTAGAATGTATGAATGTATTTTCCATTCTTTTTTTTTTTCCCCAAAACCTGAAACAACATTCTTAGAAGATGTTGGTTATGTGTTTCTTCTTTCCTAAGCTCTGCATCCAAATGATTGTTTTCATTCCGCCCATTGATGTACTCTGCCCAATGTATTGAGAACTGACAAGCTGGAGATGAAAGGACATAGTATACTTAGGAAAGGCCATTGAAGATAGCGTGGCTGTGGCTACAGTTTGGGTCCCAGGAATTCCTAGAGTTCTTTAATGTGGTGGCGTTTCTTTGTTGAAAATTTAAAGTGCACATCTTCCAGCTGTGAGGACAAAGACACACCCCGCAGAATGGGGAAATATGTCATTGGATTGTAGCTGCACCTGCATTTTGGATATTCTTTAGTCACTTCTTTTCGCAATGACCTAGATTCTGAGCCAGAGTTTAGATCTGTGATGCTCATAAAGCATAGGTATATAAATTATATTTTCATACCCTCCTACATGACATGAGAATCTTTTCAAACTCTTTTGGCATGTAGCCCTTGGAATAAAAGAGGCCTCACATGGTGTTTGTCACAAGTACTCTTTCTTCTTTATTTCTTTTCTTTTATTTTTCTTAGACATGAGTACTTAAAGTAAGCGATACAGAAGTGGTTTGCTTGTCAGAAGACATGAAATTGACTTGCTTCATGTCTTTGAGAGTTAGTCATAACTGTTATGATCTTTAAAAATATTAAACCTCATAAAAGTGATATTTTCATTTCACTACATTTTGCAACTCTTATATTAAGATTAAGATATTTTATGAACATATCAAAAGGGAAAAATAAAAAACAATGCCAAATATTAAAGCAAGAATTTTTTCTTTTTTAAAGATTTATTTATTTATTTATTATATGTAAGTACACTGTAGCTGTCTTCAGACACTCCAGAAGAGGGAGTCAGATCTTGTTACGGATGGTTATGAGCCACCATGTGGTTGCTGGGATTTGAACTCCGGACCTTCGGAAGAGCAGTCGGGTGCTCTTACCCACTGAGCCATCTCACCAGCCCCATAAAGCAAGAATTTTATGTTCACTAAGACAAGTGAATTCCTTTTGAGTCAAAGAGAAATTATTTAAAATAGTTATCGTAAATAGTTTTCTAGATTATAAAAGAACTCAATCATTTATTAAGCTGGTCATGTACAAGATTAACTACAATAAATGATGACGTGTAGTTCATAAATGTCCCCAGAGAAATGTTGCTATAATTTTGGATTTCTGAACGAATGTCTAATAAATAAAGACAGGGAAAAGATCGTTTTGATTAAACATTTTCAAAGGTAACAGTCTTTGAAAGTTTCCCACATGTTGTACGATGGGGGAGTTTGATGATTTAGTATTCTGTCTATAAGTTTTCTGAGATTTAATACTATTTCTTTAATGTTTGTAGAAGGTAGGAGGTTCCGTCGAGTTTTACAGGGCCCTGCCATCCCTTTCCCAACTTAAGGTCTCTTAATGAAATGATTGACAGCCTAGTGGTATTGGTAGGAATTGCAAGTCCAAAGTTTAAAGAAATAATTGTTTTTCATGAGGATTCCGTGCTGTCTTGATTTTTATAAGAACGGATGGTTTATAAACTAGGATATTAAAGTGTTGTATAGAAGGTTTGAGGTGGTTAACAAAACAAATACAAGTATAGCCAATCATCCATGCCATCCTGTGAGTCCCACATACTTAGACTTACCCAGCCAAACAGCAGACATTAAAATGGGTTATATGCAAATATTTGGTGATCTCACATACAGAACAATTGTGATTTCTGTAGTTTGTCCTGGCACCAATATACCATAGCACTATTAAAAGAAATTATATGATTTAACCTAAGGCCTATGCTCTTTGACACTGTTCCTGGAAAGAACTCAATAAATGTCTGTTTATTCCAGATAAAAACTGTTGACAGGCCAACATTAAGGATACCATTAAAGCTCAACTTAGTAAACCACTGAATTTTGTAGTGGTTAAGCACAGAGTGTGAGTGAGGGTTATTTCCAGGAATATAAATGATTCATTGAGAGATACAGCACCTCAGTGTGGTTGACAGCTCACAAAAGCTGTAACTCTGAAACTTAATGAACACTTTACAGGCAATGCAATGGGTTTAAGAGTATCTTTGAAGAAAGCTTAGTTGGCCTGAGCCTCTTCCAGTTAGTTTGGGTGGTACGGGCCACTTCTAAATATCTTGGGGAGTCTGAGAATGTCTCTCAGCCATTTTTATTGCCTAAATATGCTTGGAGAGGAAGGTGAGTGGTGAATCTGATCAGTTTCAGGAACTTCCTGAAGCCTTTGAGTGGTTTACTTCCCAAGATTGATGAGCTTCCCTGCATGATGGAATGTGCCTTAATGACCCACTCTCCTAAATGGAAAAAATTGGTATAAAACATCAAGAGTATGAGATAGGAAGTTTATACTGATTTATCATCAAAAATAATACTTTTACATGTATTTATGAAATAGATCTTATAACTGATATTAGAAACTAAGGGTTTTTGTAAGTTAGTAAATTAATATTAACAGAAGAAAAATAATAATAAACGATCAAATGCTCACCAAATAGAGTCAATATTTATGACTGTCAAAAGTTACCATCTAAAGAACTGTATTCAGATCTGTTTCAATGTACTATGCAATGAATTTTAAAACACATCTTACCTGAAAGTTCCAAACAAATATTTACAAGGTTAGACTTGTAAAAACATCAACAACTTAGTAACTATTATGTAAAGACAACTTACTATATAGTAGTAGATTATTTACATGATCTCATTTCATCTACTCAATCACACAGAGAATAAGCCCTCTTCATTTCAGTTGGGAAAAGATATCTCTCACTTCACGTTCTTAGGGAACAAAAAGATGACAAAAGCTTAGCCATGTAGCTATTACAAATCTAAACTGTGTTCAAAGCACTCTGTGTATTAATGGTTTTAATGATAGCAGCAACACTGTCAAGTAAATACTAAGCCTTTCTGCTGAGGCAGTGGCCACCTCCTAATTGGTTGGAAGTGGGGCTAGGGGAACAATTATCAGGTTTGTTCATTGAAAAACATTTTTTGTAGAGACCAGTAGATTGTGCTACATGTATGATCCAATATCATAGTGTAACACTGACTTTTATCTACAAGTGTTTTTTAATTTTAGTAATTTTTTTATACTTGTACATGTATGCATTTGTTTATGTATATGTGCAAGTATACATGCATGTGGAGGACACACATAAAGGTGGCTTATGTTCCACTGTCATTCTCTATTATTCCTGAGGAGGGGTCTCTCACTCTCATGTGGCACTCACCGTTTATGCTGGTCTGGCTCTCTACCAAGCATCTCTGTTCTACCTCCCGGCTGTTAGAATTCTAGGCACATGTTGCCACAGCCAGCAATATTTTCTAAGGATTGAAGATGTTATCCTCTTTTCTCAAACTAGCATAGTTACACTCAAGAATTAGTGTTTGTTCTTTCTAGAAGTGAAATCTGTAATATAAAAAAACGATTGATAAAATTTCAAAAGCTTAAGACTTTTCACAAAGAATACACTATAATCAGCTGAGTTTAACCAAAGATTAGGACTCTTTTCATGTGTTTGTTTATTTGTTTGTTTGTTTGGATACAGTTTTGAAATGTGTAAAAAAATATCCCACTGTATCAATTCATTTTAACACGAGGGTGTTTATGGCTTTTTGTAATGATTTACCTTAGACATGATAATGAGCCATCACCATGCTTTGCTCAGGACTCTCCTGGTAGTAGCAGTGAAATCCTACCTTGTGAAACCTGTCTGATCTAAGAAAATACCTGAATCCAAGATGGTTGGAGCGAATGGTTTTATTCATGAACAGAATCAGCACCACAGATTAGGGAAAATGACTAAAGATAAATAGAAGGTCTTATCTGCTTTATTTCTTCCACAAGCAAAATTAAGATTGGAAAGTATCAGTAATGCAGCCATGAGCAAATTTGGCTATTCATTCAAACACTTCTTTAGCACTTCCCACCCCATGTTAATGAGGCAGAATTGCTGGGATGAGACATGTCATAACTTTTTCCAGCCCCGTTCTGCATTCTGTATGTCTTTGAGGGTTTCTTTGATTTTTTTTTTTCCATGTTGGTGTGATATTTGGGTAAAAAGCAGCTGACTCACATCCCATCCAAATCCCCAGGGTCCTCCAGATCCTTCACAGGCTTGGCATCCCGCCCACTCCTTACCAATGGCTTCCTCTCCTCCAATTCCCATATGTCTCCTTCCTGAGCCATCTGCTCCTCCTCCCATCCTTCAGTCAATATTCTCCTCTGTTCTTTAGTTCCTTCATTGTTCAATGTCCGTTGCTTCCTGTCCCTTCCTTCTCTTCTAGAGGAAATCATTGGATGTACCACAGCTGATGATGTAGGGCCCCACTTCCCTGAGAAGTTGAATTTGTGTTTCTGTAAAATAAATAGGTTGTGCTCTAAGAGAAAGGTCAAAGGAAGCTGGGGTGGCAAGCCAGAAATAGATGTCTTCCTGTCCATCTTACATGTAGTTGATGCACATTATGTGCATTGTTTCTTTCAAAATAAATTTTACTCATGACTTAAGCACGAGAGTAAAATCAATATAGGTGGTAGGATTTTACAAATTAATTATAAATTTATGTCCAATCTAATTGCCAAGTTTTCAAATTTTATTATAGGAAAACATCAAAAGAGTAAAACACATGTGTGGGCACTGTAAGACCAAATTATAAATCCCAGAATTCAACACTTACACTCATGAGCCTATGGGAGTTATTTATTCTGCATATATTTCTTTTTCTTCTTGTATCTATCTAGTGAATTATATAATACTACCTATATTAGTTCACTGTTAGCAGGAATGCTCTCTGGATACATGCTTAGGTATTCTAAATATTCTGGAATATTTTGCTATTTATTATTAGAATATTAGAGACCTGGAAGGACTCTAAATAGAGTTAGTTGGGAAAGGAAAATGAGGAACTCTTGTACTGTATCAACTGTAATTTCATGAATATTTAATAAAGTCAGACTTTCAATGTATATAGAAGACATCTTGTCTTCCATGGCCTTTGCCAATATTCATTTCTACACCCGATTCACCTCTGCATGAGCCTTCATTTCCACAGACTCACCCTGTGTACTCAGGATAAATGTGATGAGTGAGTAAGAAGTGTAGACTAATTCTGGGATGAGGAAGCTGGCGCTAGTTCTTTGTCCAGCTGAGTTCTGAAACGCAAGCATCAGCTGTGCTGTTCACAGGGAAATGAGCCGAAATGCCTAAGGCAGCCACTGTGCAGACTGAATCAACTTTTTTTTCCCACACATCCAGAACACTTCTACTTCAATTCCATCCTTAGGGACGTTGAGCAATTGTATGATTCAGAAGAGGAAGGCTGATTGAGAAATGATGGTTTAGGTTCCCAGGGAGTATTCTGATCCTTTCACAGATGTTCAAATCTACATAATTACAGATAGATCCATCAAAAACAAAACTGAATTTGAATACAAAGAAAGTCCCGTGTTTCTCCTCTACTTGTGAACCCAAACCTTTCAAAAGGATTGCAGTAAACTGGGACATCCTCAATTCTAGTACATATGCTAGGATAGATGGCAGTAAAATATTCTAATGAGGATTTGGCAACTGTTCTTATTATAAATTTTGATTATCAAGCTTCTTGTTGATTTCTGAAAGTCTTTGCTTCTTGTAGTTTATCTTCCTGGAATGTCCTGTCATCTTCACCCTCCTTTTATTTCAAGTAATTTTTCACATCCCAACTTAAAATTCTTTTAAATTTTTTTATTGGTTGTTTTGTTTATTTATATTTCAAGTGTCCTTCCCCTTCCTGGTTTTCTCTCCAAAATTTCCCACGCCATCTTCCTTCCCCTGCCTCCAGGAGGCTGCTCCCCCACCTACCTGCCCATTCCTGCCACATCACCTTAGCATTCCCCTACACTGGGGTATCAAGTCTTCATGGGACCAAGGGCTTCCCATCCCACTGATGCTCTACAAAGCCATCCACTGCTACATAAGCAGCTGGAACTATTGGTTCCATGTGTATTCTTTGGTTGGTGGTTTAGTCCCTGGAAGCACTGGGGGGTCTGGTTGGTTGATATTGTTGTTTTTCCTATGAGGTTGCAAACCCCTTCAGCTCCTTCAATCCTTCCCCTAACTCCTCCATTGGGGTCCCCTTGCTCAGTCCAATGGACTGAGCAGCGAGCAGCTGCCTCTGTATTTGTTAGACTCTGGCAGGGCCTCTCACAAGACATCCATATCAAGCTCCTGTCAGCAAGCACTTCCTGGCATTTGCAGTAGTGTCTGGGTTTGGTGACTGCACATGGGATGAATCCCTGGGTGGGATGGTCTCTGGATGGACTTTCCTTCAGTCTTGGCTCCACTCTTTGTCCCTGTATTTTCTTTAGACAGGAACAACCAACTTAAATTTTTCAATTTCATTTTTTTGTCTGTGTGTTTATGTGCATGTGTGGTGCATGCATGTATACTCTCCTTCCTTCCCTCCCTCCCCCTCTCTCTGTGTTTGTGGTTTGTGCGTTTTGTTTGTTTGTTTGCTTGCTTTATGTGGTGATGGTGGAAGCACATTGCCACGAAGCACACATGGAGGTTTGATGACAACCTCGAGTTTCCATCTTTGCCTTCCCCGTTTGGCAGAGGGTCTCATGGTTCTTACTACTGCGTTGCGTGCCAGCTGGCCAAAGTTGTGGCCAGTTTTCTTTCTATCTTACTGCAGAAATACCAAGATTAGAGATTTGAGCCCATGCATCTGGGCTTCCTTTGGGTTCTAGCATGAACTCGGGTCACTGGCCTTGGGCTTCGAGAGCGGAGCCATCTCCATGCCCCTTGATTCTGAAGCAGTTTCTTCAGAGGAGTCTACTCTATCATCCTTCCTGAAATACATACCAGGTTTTGTTTTTTTTTTCAGATCTTTTGCTCTTTTTTCATGTATTCTTCTTAGAGCTGTTGCAAATCCTGATTTCTGTCATTTGCCTCTTGTATTTGAAGCATCTTCAGTGAAGACCTGTGTTCCTGTGCCTGTCTTTTGGTAGGATCTTGGAATGGTTAACTTTGATTGGCAGCACGATGGAATTGATTATTTCCCCATTAAAAAAAAAAAAAATGTGTTCCTTATAATGGCTCTCATTTGATCAATACCAATGTATTTGAACCTAGTTGCAGTGATTTAAAATCCACAGTTTAAAACCACAGTTCCTTCTGTACTAACTTGAATAATAGTATATTCCCTATTTATTATGGTCCTTCTGTGAATTAGATTATACTAGTGTCCCCAGACTGTTTGGGCTGTGGCTGTAGTTCTTTGGTACTATCCTTATCTAGCATATATGACTCTAGATTAGATCCTTAATAGAAAGAACAGGAGGAGGGGAGGGGAGAGAAGGGGAGGGCATGGGAGGGGAGAGGCTGGCAAGCTAGTGGGGAAAGTGAGGAAAAGAGAAAGGAGGAGAGCCTAGGAAAGAGGAGAGCCAGGGAGTAGGGGAAGGGTAGAGGAAGAAGGAAAAGGTGGAGAATGGGTGGGGAGAGGGGAAGGGAGTTGGAAGAGCTTTAAGATGGATGAGAACACTCATTCCAAGTTATTATGCACCAATGTCTTGATTGTCAGTTCCTGTTCATTTGTACCAGTAAGTGATGAATGGCTGGAGACTTAGCTTCTGTGAGAGATTCCTTACCAAGCATGTAGGAGGCCGTGGTTTTGATCTCCAGTACCATATGAACAGGGTCTGGTGGAGCATTCTGGTATTGCTAGCACTAGGGAAATGCAGGAGGGAAGATCAGCACGCCGAAGCTATCATTAATATGTGACTTCAAGATCAGCCAGAGCGTGAGAACTTGTGAGAGATCAGAGTTTGACTTAATAAGTAAACAACTTGTGGAATAAGTTCTGTAGAAGGTTCATGAACAGAAACAAACATTTGTGAAACCGTAGCATAGCCTGGTTCACAGGTTCATAAACTGCATCAAATTTATGTCTCGTGTAACATATAACTTTGGCAGCCTTGATATTGTCTAGTCTGTCTGCTCATTCTTGTCCTGATCATTTAGCATCCCAAGTTATCATTCCTTGGATAACCCTGACAAATCACTGGGAGCTGACGCAAGAGCCACAGAGGCAAGGCAAGCATGTCCAGTGGCAGAGTTAAAGTGGCAGAAGCTAGATTGGAGACAATCTATTTCTAGGATAGTAAGTAAATCCTTAGCAGTTTGGAAAATAATATGTAGTTGTCAGGGATATTTTGAGTAAAGTGTTAATATTTTATCTGTATACTCTTCTATTAAGTCTCTAGACAACTACTCTTTGGATTCTTTGCTTTTTTTTTTTTTTTTCCCCCCCAAACTGGTTCGGTTAAGCCAGTTTTACTATTACTTCTTCTCAAAATGCCAGGCCCATCAGCATGTTCTATCCAGACTGTCAGACAACACAAGAGGGCTTCCTTGCTGACTGGTCTGTCTCATCACCCTCTGCTTCTAATTAGCATCCTCAATCCTCCAGCCAAAGGGGCTCCCCTCACAAAGAAGATGGGCTAAACCAGGGGGTGGTGGCACACACCTTTAATCCCAGCACTTGGGAGGCAGAGACAGGCAGATTTCTGAGTTCGAGGCCAGCCTGGTCTACAAAGTGAGTTTCAGGACAGCCAGGGCTATACAGAGAAACCCTGTCTCGAAAAAACAAACAAACAAACAAACAAACGAAAACAAAAAAAAAGAAGAAGAAAGGCTACTAGACATTCTTCTAATCTCCCCACAAAAGTGAGGCTTCGGAGTCCAAACTAATTCTCAGTGAGCTACCCCTATCTCAAGTACTATAAGGACGCAGGATGAGCCCAGGCTGCCAAAGAGTATTTCCTGCTGCAGGCTCTTGAGGGTAACCTGCTACCCAGAGTCCAGAAATCAGAAACACAAATGTTGTCCTGATTTCTGCTCACAGTGAGTGTATGCTTACTCCTCCAGTTTTGGTGCCTTCATTTCTATTCACTTTGATATATTTGATCAGCCCAGTCAATTTCTCCAAATTGCCGTAGACTAGTGGAATTTCACCAGAGTCTGGGAGCACTTTGTTTAATTATAGGTTGAAGTCTCTTGCCAAATTAAAGACACAATCTTTTGTGGGTTCAAGGATGGTGTTCAAACCCGTTTATTTTATTTTTTTCAGTGTTCTATTAATCTCAAATGAAATGTTTCTCAGGGGGGAAAAAAAAAATCTAGCTTCAAATTTACTTGAAAGAATTGCCTATAAATCTTATCTTTGAGTTGACAAAGTTCCCTGGTATCAGCCTGGGCTGGGGAAAGCCTTTGTGTTTAGACAGTTTGCTTTGCAAGTCAGGTATCTCTGATTGTGCATGATGGCCAGGTGGCGTTTGGTTTCTTTCTGTTTACCTCAAACAAAATGAATTGTAACCTTCTTTTTTAAGTAGTACATTCCAAAGTTCACTGATTGTACAAGGCCTTCTTTCTTTACAAGAGGCCCCAAATGCAGAAATCAAAGAAACATTTGAAGCCATTCATGTTTAAATTACTTCTCATCTGAACCTTTTAAAGGGACCTGGGATTTCCTTTTCATTATTTACTCCCCGGCCAAAGTTAACTTTATTCCTCTATGGTGTCTACAGGGAAAGATTCTCCCTCAAGAATAATTTCAATTTTCATTCCTACACCAAAGTCCCTAATGCTGACTCGGTTTTTCTGTTGTTTAAAGGGCCAGATGCTTAAACCGAACAGCAATTGGTAATGTCTGACCTCTTCAGTTTTTATCTCCTTAAAAACCAAAGAATTTGATAATATGATAAATCATACACTTGTAAAATAATCTGGTGTATATTAACAGAATGACTACCAGATGGTACAGGATCTCGCTTCCTAAATCTTAAAAGTATAGGAGCTCATGAGGCTTCGAAGGGTGACCATGCTTGAAACAGGCTCAGGTTAAATGATCCACTCGTATGGAAAACTCTCAAGAGCAGTTGAGCTCAATTTATAGAAAATTGGTTGAAAATAATGGAACTTCATCTCCTTGAGAGGATAAAGGAATCCATCATTTCTTAAGCTGCCTTTTATATACTCTTCTCTCATCTAGATGCATCACACTACTTTACAGAACCCCGCATCACGCTTGCAAGGATCCTATCGGATTTACCCATCTTAATTACAGAAGCCTATAAATATTCTGCCTAAATTCTAAGCATGCTATAATAAACTCATGTTTACCTGAGAGCAAGATAGCCGTTCTCTCTGCATAGTTAACTAATGTGGGATGTTTCCCTAACTCCACATCCTGCGCACAACACATGCAATATGTGCTGTACATGTGCACATCTATTCCGATGACAACTCGAAGGATTAAGGGTAATTAGGCTGGATTTCCCTATCCAGCATGCTTAAGTCTGTCATGCGCTGAAAGGGGGGCCCTGAGTCTAACACCCTGGCGAAGCCCTGGGATCACGTTTATTTATTTTAGTCTTTGAAGCTCAGTGTATCCGTACATTTGCACAGTATTGCAGATGTGTACCGCCGCATGTCATGGGAAGCCAAGAAAATATAAGTTCCTCATCTCTATCCAGAAGAAAGCACACTAGAGAAGCTTTGCTTTGTATGTGTGCAGAATGGGATCCAGGGCACTTATGGAGTGATCTGCAACAAATGATTGATATTCCCTGATTGGTAGTTGTCTCACCCACCCCAATAAAAACAAACAAACAAAAAAACAGGAGAATGTGTCTTTACTGTGAGTCGGTTGTAAAACTAATGATAAAGCCTGCAGCATTGGACTGCATATACCACAGGTGTTAAGATGTCATAATTATGGTGAACACAGATTGCTACATGAAAATATCAGGCTATTGATTAAACTTGCCACAGACTTGGTGAAGAAAGTTTCATGTGCTTACTTGCCTACCCAAAGCCACTAAAAGCATTTTGCATGTGAGACAGTGTTTCACTTTTGTTCTTCAGATGTCATTTAAAATTCCCAGGCACGAGTCAGAGAACTTACATGCATTTCTTTGGGAAGGTGATCAGAATTGGAATTTGTCTTCTATAATGTAACATCAGAGTCTAGAATAATATCGAGTTCTGGAATATTTATTAAGCAGTGTCTGAAGAGATGACAGCGGACATCATGAAAAGCTGGTTCATGCAATTGCTATGGAAAAATACAGATAATATATGTTCTATGTAGATGCTGTGTATTTTAAATGCTAAACTTAGGACAAAGTCCTAGTCGTCACAGAATGTTTATGATGCATGGAAGACAAGCAAGGAACGATGGTAAATTGCCTTTACCTCTGGTTGTATTGTCCTCATTAAGCTTCCTGTTGACTGACATCACTTCCAGCACAACCACCTAGTAGTGGCAGAGTCTGGGGGGGGGGTGGCGGGGGAAGTGGGGGTCTGGAAGGATCCTAGGACTTATGAAATTCTGATTTTCAACTCCAAGTTCTAACTGTAATTTAGACATAGGTCATGAACAGTTGTAGCCCCCTTGATGGTTAAGCTGAGGTCGGGAGCAATCAGTAGATGCATTATAGCAATCTGAAGTCCCTTTATGCTCTTGGCAGAGCATTTCTCCTTTGTGTTTTCTGTCTCGGCTATGGAACTGAACCACATATGATTGTAAGAGGATGTCTTTGAAGCCAACCCAAGTGATTTTTTAAAAGTCTTTTGAAATAAGTCATTTTCTCCTTTGTTTGGTTTTCATAGATCAGAATAGAAGCTCCTGTTTTAACTTTTTATGTAGCATGGTTCATCACTAGCTGGCAAGAGGTGTGCATGGCTAATGCTAAAACCTAATGCTAATGTTTGAACTCTCATTCAATCTTAGTGTTCCTGAAGGATTACATTCACCAAACATAAATAAGTGATCATTCTTCATAAATTTTATATATATATATATATATATATATATATATATGGAGAGAGAGAGAGAGAACATAGTGCTTAGAGATAGGAGCGTGATTTGTCTTCTCATGCATCCCCCAATGACTGAAACACAGAATTGCCAAGTCAATAAGATTTATTCTAGCATCATATTGTGTTCTATAAAAGAAAAGGAATTTTGCAGTATGGGTTTGAATTTATACCTCTACTCTCATTGGCATGATCTTCTGATTAACTAACTCACCAATTAATTTCAGCTGCTTACTTGCATGTTTTCCTTATACCTCTTTGATATTCTGAGATGAAAACAGGACCAGCTATAGATCAAACTTAACTCCAACCTGCAGTTTTTACAAATGTGCTTATACTTGTGTAGGATCTCAGTGTATAGTGTTAGATAATCCTGTTGCTCTTTTATATTTGCAAATTAAAAATTCCTTTTTCTAAAGTCAGTCTGCCCACTGTGTTTCCAAGTCCAAGAATCCCTGCTGCACTCAACTGTGACTCTCTGTCAGGATGTAAGAGAATGTTACAAATTAGGCCCGGTCTCTGGAAAAGGCATTATCTTTGCAAAGTATTTGGTGGGGAAGGAAATCCTCACACTCGAGCAAAACTGTAGAGAACAAGGAAGCCCAGCAAGAAGGCAGAGAGAGAGAGAGAGAGAGAGAGAGAGAGAGAGAGAGAGAGACTGACTGTTGGCAAAGTATTTTCAACTCTTGTCCTTATTACTCAAAAGAGCCAAGAGTTTGAAAGCAAGCTTTTCTCTTCTCAAATACTATGAACATTTGTCATCTTTATTTCTAGAGCACAATCATAATTCCTCTGTAGATTTTTATTTCAGACGGTCATAGCGGTGACTATATGTAAATCCAGAATTATAGCCAGATGGCTTGGGGAGGCGATAAAAAGCCAACCAGGTTTTGTGGGAGAGTGAAAATTGCCCGTAAGACTTGGCTTCTACCTTTAAAACAGCAGGACATTGTTTCATGAGACCTGTGAAGGAAATAATACATTAAGTTTAATAGCTGTGGGCTAAATTAATTTTTCATATCCAAGCTGAATACTACCATATAATCTGCCCAGATTTTTCATAGACATAAAAGCCAAATCAGCCCCCTTGCTTTTAGGAGCTGGCTTGCAAAGGCTACTTTATGACAAAACCACTCTTTATATTGCTTGTTTTTTTTTTTTTTTTTGGGGGGGGGGGTTCTAGTCTAAATGGCTTGGGAATCAGACACCTCGGGAATCAGCTAAAAGCTTATGCTGGGTCAACTGCCCGCCATTTCATCAGCTGGCTGCAGTGGCCAGCTGGAGCTTGGAAAATTATAAATTAGAGGGGGAGGTCTTCTCCCTTGATTGTTTTAGGTACCATGCTGTAGTGCCCCCCAAAACTGGATTTGCAGCAGAAAATGCCAAATTCAAGTCTTCTATTCTTGTCTTTAAGCCCCCACTTATGCAAGAAAACTAGGTAGACACATTAAGAAGTCCGTGTTTCTTAATCTTTGTTTTTTTTTTTTCTCTTTGTTAAAATAACGCTTCATGAATAGGTTCTCTGGTGGCGTGCTCCCATGATATGGAAAGGTCTTAATTTATCCTTCACAATGAAAAGCATCCTCTACCTCTAACTTAACTGTGTCTCTGCAGGGTGCCTCCCACTTGCCTGCAATTAGCTGGGCTAGATGTAGTCTGCCATCAAATTATCATAGGTGCACTTCTGCTGCTGCGGAACAGCCCACTACCAATTTATAAATTGCTCGGAGGAGGAAGCAGCGAAGTTCAGCAAGACACGGAAGTAGCCGGAGAACTGCAGCTGCCACAGTCCTAGACAGAATTTCTCCCTGGCTTGTGTTCTCAGCTGGCAACTCCCCAAGCTGTGTGGAGAGCTACGTGCTCCCACTGGGATAATTGCTTCTTCTGCATGAATCTCTTGTTGCTTCTTTCCGATGATCAAGTGTGTTTAAACTCCTGGCTGAAATCATGTTGGTTTTCAGACAGCGTTGTAAAGTGTACCAGCAAACAAATGAAATTGGATCATGTGCTCTTGAATGTCTGTCGCTCAGGCAAATATAGGATAGCCATGAAAAGATCTTAATTGCCTGCTTTCCCCTAATTCAACACTAAAGAGAGTCATCTAAAGACTTACACGATATGCTCCTTTTCCCCCTTTGAGCTGCTCGCCTTCTTATGTCAGGAGATTAAATGTAGAAAGGTGATGGGATTGCTTCCAGTTTGCTCGCATGTTTCCTGCCCAGTGTCTATGCTGTTGCCTGACCTTCGGTTACCAAGTTGATTCTGTATGTGTGTGCAATTCCCAGGAGCACGCTCTGTCCTTTCACTAGGCTGTAAAAAATGAAATAGACAATGCTAATGAAGTAGTAAAATAAAGAGGAATACTTTTCCCTATCAAGTTAAGTGTGTGTGTGTGTGTGTGTGTGTGTGTGTGTGTGTGTGTGTGTGTGTATGGATGTGGGGTGTTTAATGAGGTTGAAATCTGACTGGCTTAATTTTTTTTCTACCCTACAGCAAGATAAAATATCATTAATAGTATTCGTCTATTATCTTCTTTTGACTCATCTCAGGGCACAGCTGTTCCCCTTTTGTGCCTGACAAGGAGTACACCACAACTTTACCTACTAGCCTTTGTGGGCCACATGCAATGGCTCTTAATCAAAAGGCCTCAGTGGGAAATATTTTAAACAGTTCATTGTTTCTTCATCATCTCCATCCTCTTCCTCCCGCTCCATCTCCTCCACTCCTTCCTGTGTCAAGCTCCCATGTCCAGATTGCAACAGCCATAAGGAGAATGAAAGAGATTTGCTGTCATTGTTTCCATGAGCCAGCGGTCAGTAGTGTTAGGAAATCTAGGAAGAGCAGGTTAACTTATAATCACCTTTGCTTATTCATAAGAACTGTGATATGGCTGGATCAAGTTCATTGTTGTATTAAGCTGAAGACTTACCATTAGAGATCTTCTTGAGATCATTTGGTCATAGGCATAAATATCATCTAAAGTCTTATTTTATATAATTTAATTAGCACATATAAGAAGACTACATACAAATTAATTCTTGAAAGTTAACTTACATTGAAGAGAAATGTTGATGGAATTGTGGCAGTAGTTCTATGTCAGGCCTTTTTGATAGTGAAAAATTTATCAAGAATTTGAATTTTTTTAATAATGACCTTGACATGTAAGCTTCAAAGAGGAAAAACAATAATTAGTGTGTTTATTCAGAAATATAAATTACCTACATGCAATAATAAATCATAATTACTAAGCAGATGAGATCATCTTGATTAAAGCTGTTTTTCTTGCATAGTTCAATTCCGGATCTGGATGGGGGAAAAAAATGGCCACAAAAGAACTGCTGTGCCTGCCTTGATACTTTATGAGACCAGAATTGACTAAGTTCTCTCTCAGTTGGGTCTAAGTTTTTTATTACCATGAGAGTAATTTTGGAAGACTTATCCAACCCTTCGTCATTTGTATAATAGAATAATACTGCCGTGCTCTTTTTGATTCTTTTAGAAAGCCATGCACTAGGATTACTCTTACTGTTGTTTATATTAGGTAGGGTCTCCATGTGCTGCCTAGGTTTCCCAGTAATTCTCTGACTTGAAGTCAACAGCAGCCTTCCTGCCTCTGCCTCTGAAGCCCTGTGATGACAGATGTGAGCCAAAGCACGGAGCACTATTTTTGAGAAGTTGGCTAGTTCAGGCTAGACGATGATAAGATTCCTTCCATCTGACTTGCCTGACATTCAAGGTTAAAAATACTTTTGTAGACCCATTAAAAGATACCATTCTCTTCTCTCCCTTCCTGTAGACCACATTGAAACAAGGTATCGGGTATTATTTAAATTATATTTTGTTGTTGTTAACTATGGATTGGTGCCAATTTTTAGAGAGGAGTTGTTTGTGCTTGTTGGGGCCTGGAGGAGGGCTGGTGTCTATGTGTCTCTTCCTTGATGTGCCTGATGAAAGAAGCTCTGGAGACCCTGTTCTGCCAAGTAGGAAAATGGCTCAGCAGGTAAAAAACAAAAAAACAAAAAAACAAAACTACCAAGACTCAAGACCCATCTACCATCTTGCATGTGGTTTCTCCGGCCTCCACGCACACAGATGTACACTCACAACATTAGTAGACAGATATATTGAAAAAAAAAAAAAACATTAGAAAAATGTCCTTTTCCAGAGAGTCTGGGGACTGTGCATAGCTGGCCATCTGGTTTATGGGCATCTCATTGTCACTTGCAGGCCAGAGAGGGTATTTCTGTAATTCACAGTGGCTTGTTTCTGGTCTCTGGGTCATGGATCTAGGCAGAATTGACGTAACTCTGTTGAGGGATGCCCTTCTCATGCAGACTTAGACCGAAATCATTGAAGAATGATGCTGTCACTGGGCAGTGGTGGCACACGCCTTTAATCCCACCACTTGGGAGGCAGAGGCAGGTGGATTTCTGAGTTCAAGGCCATCCTGGTCTACAGAGTGAGTTCCAGGACAGCCAGGGCTATACAGAGAAACCCTGTCTCGGAAAGGGGGGGGGGGGGGGAGTGATGCTGTCATTCAAGACTTTTCATCTCAACTACTTTGCAATATATTTAAAAATTAATTCTACGAGAAAAAAATCAAGTTTTTACTTCCAAGCCTAGGTATATCTTAGAGTTAATGTTAATTACACTCACTGGGATCTTGCTACTCACTGAGTATTTCCACTCTTTTGGTGTTTTCAAAATCAATGAATGTGACGCGCTGTATAATTTTTCAATGGTTTGAGGGTATTTGTGTCTTATATGTACTATTTAAAATATCCTCCTGTTAGCAAAAATCAGCATCCTAGTCTATTGTTCAAATTTATTTCTTCGATGGTATGTGCAAAGGATACAAGTTTTTGAATATGAAAAAAATCTATTAAAGGAAATGGAATAAATTATAGGACAGTGTGCTGGTTAGCAATTTGAAATCAACTTTGAAGCCCTTAATATAATTAGTGGTTTCGTTTTTTGGTCTGTTGAATTCAAGTCACATTAAGTTAATGTAATTAAATGCAGAAAAGATTTTGTGTAGCCAAACTAGTTAATTAGCCCCAGTTGGCTTAGTAAGCTAACCCAGGGGTACAGGGAGAATGTTGAGGAGGTGATGGTGGAGGGGGAAAAAAAAAACCCTGTGTAACAGACACTGCAAATCATCCGACTTGCTTTAGGGTAGAAAAAGAAGGCACGGAGCAAGTTCATGTTGAGTTCATCTTCATTTCTGATTGGGAAAACTGACTGTGGGGTGAGCTGTCTACTGATAGAATAGGCAGACCAACAATCTTACTTTATTCCTTCCCTCCCTCCCTCCCTCCCTCCCTCCTTCTCTCCCTTCCTCCCTCCCTTTCTTAGAGGCATGCTCCTCCTTTGTATGTAGAGATAATTATCATTTCTTGCCCCTATGTACTGGAAATAAAAATACTTACTGCGATTGTTTATTTTTTTTCCCTATAGGCATTAAAACCGTTGCCTTTGATTTGGGCGGACTGTCCTTCCATAGAGACAGTTCCAGGAAGACAAAGGAGTTAGGCAAAGACATGGCCTCCTGCTCCACAGAAACCTTTAAGTGCTTGGAGAGGACCCCACCTCCCCCCAAGAAAAACAGTCTCCCTTAGGGAGAACTCCTTGTGTATTAAAATAATATGTATCAGCCACATGGAGGGTTTTCTTACCTTAATATCGCTGAAACATCATAAAATTGGAGGCTATTCCAAAGAAAAATTTCAAGTTTAAAGATAGTTGAGGTTTTAAAATATTAACCCCTTCTCTCCTGACTCTGTTTCCTTCCTGGAAAGGAGCACAGGGCCCACCCGGACCCCTCTTCTTGCTTTGATTTCATTAACTATGTACATAGCTGAGCTTCCCTCCTCCCCCAGAGTACTGTCTAGGGCTTATGGAAATGTGGGTATCTAATGTGGTTGCTGCTGTGGGTTGGTAAGGCACATGGTCGGGAGGAAGTAAGACCCCGGCCTTGGTTTTTTTTGACAGAGACAGGATACTAGCACATTGTCTGAAAGCTTAGCAAATTCTGCTGCACCCCTCCCCGGGATTATGTTAATTGAAGTCTCTAGGCTGCAGTTCACTGTTTAACATTGTGTCTGTTCATTATACAAACTAGTTTTTGATAGGTTTACAATTGGGCTGTCAAATCCAGCTGTACAGAGAGACCTGCCAAGAAACATTTTCTGAGCTTGTTTTAAATGGAGACGCTTTTTTTTTTCTTCACATTTCTTGTGTTTTGTGGGTGTGAGACCTATTTCCCCCCTCTGTTTAGAAAGAGAGGAAATGTCATTTTTAGAAAAGTATTGAAGGGGCACCGTGGCTTTCCATGTAAGAAGTCGGCACACACTTCCAGGGCTTTTATATGACAACACAAAATACAGACAGATAACCGTAGTGAGTTCTTGAAATCCAGTGTGTTGATTTGATCAAGGAGAAAGTACTGGGGTGATGCATCTCCCTTTCTTTTGAGAACGACACACCATAGTATCTTTCCTACCTGCGGTCATAGAGAATTGTGACTTTCATGTATCCCCATTTAGGTATAGCCAGTGCCATACTATCAAATCAACATACCTTGTGGAGATAGAAGGCTATCACCCATCCTCCATACGTTTTGACTCGGATTATCCAGCTTCGTTACTTGCCCCTTGTTAAGAATTTTTGTCTGTACACCTAAGAACAGTTTCATCTACATGTGGTCTATTCTGAGGACTTTAGCCTTTCTTGCCCTGTTGCCAAGGTACACTTGAAGAGACTTGGGAAGCACAGGTCTATGAGTTCCAGGTCAGTCTGGTCTATGTAGTGAATTCCAGGCCAGGGCTACATCGTAAGACCCTATCTCAAAAGCAAAGCAAAACAGAATAAAACCCCCCGAAAGAGGCATTTTTTTATATAGTTGTACCAATAGGGCTTTGTTGATGGGGATTGGTGGGTATTTATAGCTGTCTGGAAAAAAAAAATCTCCATTTTGTTTTTAAAGTGAAATAAATAGTTGGGGGATTAGCTCATTTTGTGTCCTATTTCCTATTCTTGTTTTAAACTGGGATTTATCCTTTGTTCGTGACTAGGACTTTAGGGCCAACCTTCTTAGTTTCTGCAGCATTAACAGTTTGAAATGAGTAAACCTTTGAGGTGGGGAGTGAGTGTGTATTCTCACTGTCTCTGGCCTGTCTGCTGGTTGCCTGTGACAGGACTCCTTGCTGCTGTTTCTGGCAAGGAAGTGATCTGGAGATGCTGCTTCAAGCCAGTGAGGTAACAGAGTGATGGTTCCCACCACAAATCCTCATTTGGGGGGAATTGATAGCAACATAGAAAGGCTAAGAATAACTCATCTCTAATTTGATTGTTTTGTTTTTTGAAAGTATGTAAAGAATCTATTCATCTCTCTCTCTCTCTCTCTCTCTCTATATATATATATATATATATATATATATATATATATATATGTAATAAGAACAGTTTGTCTAGCTATTTGTATTTAATACTGAAACGTCAATATAAGACAACAAAGTAGGTCTCCTGATTAATTAAATCAAAAACTCTGTACCAGGATTAACGAATTACTGTGTTGGAATTGTAAAAAAATCGAGGTGTGCTAGAAACTCTTTAAAATCCTCTAGTTTTCTCCTGTTTCTCCTCAGCTATTGTTCCCTGCCATTCTCTCACAGTTGGAATTATTCCATGGCTGAGACTCTCCCAGCAGCTCCTCTGTAATTCTTGTTAGTTAAATTCCCCTCCTTCTCCATTTGTATGTAATCTTTCAAAATAGAATAACATCAGGCTGTAATACATAATGTTAATTGATGCCCCATGTGTACAAAACCAAGTTGATTTAAGATCCTACATTCCCAAGTATTTAAAAATTGGAAAAGTAAATAAATACTATACGACATGAAAACTGAAGAAATAAATCTCCGTGTTTGGAAATTTCTTATATGTCATCAGCCTTTAGTTTTTGTTCTCCTCCATATTTGACTGTGTTTTCAAATTATCTCCTAAGCCTTCTATTTGTTGTAGATAAGCACAGTGACTTATTGACTTTCTGATCAAAAGGAATGCTGAAGGCATTTGTGGGTTTCCTCTTTTTTTTTTTTTTTAGTCCTGCTACATTAATCTAATATTGTTTCTGTTATGTCTTCTAAGATGAACTCCTTTGCTGAATATGCAAGGTCATTTAAAGTTAGACTCTTGGGCTTAAGAGGAAGGTCCCCACATGTTGTCCACTGTGACCGAAGTTCATCTCATACAGAGCACACTGCAAATCCTTCCATTTAGCTAGGGGACGGGGCTAGTTCTTTTGGTTAAAATGAATACTTTCTCTGCAGTTTTAGGCTGGCTTATGTGAGTACTTCAACATGAGCATGCAATAAGAGGGGCAGTATATCTCCTCGGGAGGATAGACAGTTTATGATATCCTACTAGTTCTCAACAAGAACTTGTTTATTAAATACAAGTTTATTTAACAGTAATGATGATAATGGGTTGCAGATTATATGTTTACTGTCCCTCACCAGACCAAAGAGACAGACGCTGCCTGTTCGAACTTGCTCTCTCATCAAGTCCCTTTCATCTCACAAAATCGTTCCTTTTCCTTAGACACTGGGGCAGGTTCTAGGGCTCTCAAGAGGAATTCGAGGCTCCTTTACATTCATTCTTTTCATAGCTCACACTCAAGATGACCTGATTTTAATAGCATAATTAAAACATACTATGTCTGGCATCGTTGAACCAGGCAGAAGAAGGATTGTACTTGCCTGTACCTCTGGTCCCTTTCTTGAGAAGTCATAGTATTATAATATTTACCCTTATCATTTCCATAGCAAAGCGATGGTAAAGAGCGTGCTAACTATATGCATATACACAGATATGCACACGATAACCGACAGAACACAAAGTGGTTAGCTTTATGAACTATGAGTCATCACAAACTAATGTTGGTTCTACTGTTCTTTCTGTTGTTTGTTTCAGTTGTGGTTTTGGTTTGTTTGTTTGTTTGGGCTATACTACAAGGATGATCATTTGGGGGCTGTTTTTAAAAGGGAAGCAGAAAAAAATTGTAATGTCTGTCAGTCAGTGAATGTAATTCATGTAATCCAGTTGAGAGTGAATATCTGTGTACAGTGTGTTCAACAGTTAAAATGCAAAAACTCACCCTCATTTAGGTGAAAATGGAGGTTGCACTTTCATGGTTGACATGATCCTCCTTTTTATTTTTGTAAAGTCGTGTGACTGCATAGGTATGTATATGTGTCAGGCACTCCCATGAACTTTGAGCCAATGTTGCACTAGCTTGACTTGTAGACAGGTCACCATCATAGGCAGGGCACCAAGAGTGTGTGGCTGCATTAGTGTTTACATTGCTCCTTTGGCAGCATATAGAATACCTTACTGAACCAAAGACGCTAGAACATAGGTGTGAGGGCTCTATTTAGAGGCCAGCTCAATTTATTAAAATTCAATGAGTTGTGTAGGTGTTGTCCTCAGCAATGAACCTTGCAGTTAGTTTTGTGAAAAGCAACCTAGAGTCTTAGCAACTGCCTGGGTTTTCTACGGATTCCTATGGGAACCCTTGGTCCAACATCTCATTTAGATGTAATGCATTCCCAGTACTGGAAGTTTCATTTGGTGATAAGAGATATCTAGTTGGGGCTCTGTCTCCCCATTATTTGGTGATTTCATTTAGGTCATCTTCATGTATGTATATATTTTAAGAAGCATCTACTGTACTAGATTTCCATCTTACCCTTAACATAGCCCTAAATTTTAGCTGTCTCTTCCATAGTCTATCCCTTGTACCCCCTCTCCCAGCCCCCTACAGGTTTGATCCTCCCATTCCAGTCTCCTCCCCCAGCCTTCCATAACTTCCTGTTCTATTTCACTTTCCTAGGGAGGTCTATCTGCCCGCTGCCACCACCTAACCACTAACTTACCTCTGTTGTTCTACATTTGTAGCTTATTATTGGCTGGGCAGCTATGCTCCACATATAACTGTAACCATTCATATTTGTCTTTCTGGGTTATCCATTTTATGAAATAAGTAGAAGAGTATTGGTATTAACTACCCTTTGAGCATCTGGTAGGATTACCCACTGAAACCATCCGGCCATGAGTTTGTTTGTTTGTTTGTTTTGGTTTTGGTTTTGTTGTGATTGGAAGATGGGTGGATGGGAGACTTTTAATAAATGGTTCTATTTCAGTGAACCTTATAAGTGTGTTTAAATTGCTTATATGACCTTAATTTAACTTTAAGAAGTGGTATACAGTTAAAGACATTTTCATAATATCCATGTCAATTGTTTGGGGGCTTTTTTGTTTTGTTTTGTAGATACGAGGGGGAAAGCTCATGATCACTTACACCCGTAAAAGCGATGCTGGCAAGTATGTTTGCGTTGGCACCAATATGGTGGGGGAACGGGAGAGCGAAGTTGCAGAGCTAACTGTTTTAGGTAAGTGTCTTTCTATCTAACATCATCTACCTCCTGTAGAACATGCTCATCATTATTCTTTTGTATCTTTATACAAAGGAGAAAAGTCATATTTAATCAAAGTATATAAATAACCTTTTACATAAGGGAGAAAAAAATACCCATAATCCAGTATGTGGAGGAAGGAGAAGGCATGAGAAGGAACCGTAAAGCAGCTTGAAGGGGAAAAAAAGCCAAAGTTATGAAATTAGTGCGCATATGAAACAGTGAGGGGTCTGTAGGAGTGGGCAGCTGTGTGGGACAAATGGAAGTCGGTCCTTACTCAACATCCTAAGGGATTTTCCCTTCATTCATCTTCTAGAGAGACCATCCTTTGTGAAGAGACCCAGTAATTTGGCAGTGACTGTGGATGACAGTGCAGAATTTAAATGTGAGGCCCGAGGAGACCCCGTGCCTACGGTTCGATGGAGGAAAGACGACGGAGAGCTGCCCAAATCCAGGTACAGATGGGAGCTTCAGCGATGGATCCCTTTGAAATTTCTGTTTTGAGTCAGGCAGTGCATGCTTTAGTCAGTGACATGGTCCTCACTTCTGATCTTTACAGATCACTGCTCTCAGTCAAACTGTTCAACAACCCATCCTTTGAATTATAATCTTTTCCAGGCCTAGTTATAAGTGATATAATATTCTCAGTCCTGGACTGCCCCTATAAGCCCCAGTTCTGGTGATCAGAACAGAAAAAAATCAAAACCGAACAACAACAAAAAACTAACAAACAACAGTACTCTGTAGTATACTGGTATGGGAAACCGAGTATGTGAAATGAAACTTGGATTTATCATATCAATTTTATTTATCCATTTATTTATTTATTTATTTTAATTCATTTTTTATTTTTTTTATTTTATTAGATATTTTCTTCATTTACATTACAAATGCTATCCCCTTTCCTAGTTTTCTCTCTGATTGCAGTATGGACAGAGATGTGGTGGGAAAGTTTAGCTCATGTACAACGTGTGTGTGAAGCATCCTGTGATACCAGACTAGAGCTTCCAGGGCTAAAGGATGAGCGGATTCATGCAATAAAGAAGTCCAGCTCACATCGCAGGGCACGGCTAAGCCACAGGGCTAGGATGGATAGCAATAAAGAATTCCAGCTCACATCGCAGGACATGGCTAAGCCACAAGGGCTAGGATAGATAGGTATAGTATCCAGGAACAAACTTGGTCTGTTAAAACAATAGATGTTGCTTCATTAGGGTAAGAGGCCACACTATTGCTGTGGTTTTAACAGGAGAGACTTAGTTTCCTAGCAGATAAATGAAGCTAAAGCTACTGAATAGAGAAAAACTGAAGTAAGCCGATACATTAGATGACATATTTGCCTCCAGTTTTCCACACTACCACTTAATACTTGAAAAGCAAATCCAAGTAGCCTCAGGTTCCACATCTATAAAATAATACCTGCAGGATCCTAAACTTGTTGTTGGACTTTATAAGGTCAGAATGTAGAAAACCTTTGAATTTTAGAATTCCTCAATGGTCCTGTGCCTTTTAACTTTAATTTGATCCCAGTAGCTTATGGAAACTAAGTGCTGTTTTAGAAACTCAATTAATTTGTCTACACCTTGTTTCTGATTATGTAGAGGGATGCCTGCTTATGACTTGAAGCCTAGATACAGCATAGGTTCATACTTATAATGCTGTGATTTTTCCAAGAAGCAAACCGTGTGCCTTTGTTTTCTTTTGTTATGTCAACAGATATGAAATCCGAGATGATCATACTTTGAAAATTCGGAAGGTGACTGCTGGCGACATGGGATCATACACTTGTGTGGCAGAAAATATGGTTGGGAAAGCTGAAGCATCAGCCACATTGACAGTTCAAGGTAGACAACGGAGAGGGGTCCTGTATCTGTGTGTGTGTGAGTGTGTATGTGTGTGTGTGTGTGTGTGTGTGTGTGTGTTTAATCATGAGAAATACAACTTGGATGCTTATGGAGTACACTATTATTAGTTTTTATGAATATAGCCTTTATTGCTCTAAATATTTTATGTCAAATATCTAAATGAAGTATTGTCTATATTTATATACTTGTTGGAAGAAATTAAATAAAATGCTCAGAATCATGGTCATGCCACTATGATTTATTCTGTGTCTTGAAATATAATGTCCTTGAAAACTCTTAATTAAATGGCAGTCGTTCCCATGAAATCTTTGTTGTAGACAGAAAATAAGATGTGCATTACTTCAGATCATGTTTCAGACCAGGCTTGTGTAAACTGAAGAGTACCAGGTGAATTCTCTGGCCCCAGAATGCAATATGCTTGCTTGGGCCTTCTCCTCACACAATGCCAATGACAAAACAGGTGCTGCTCACACCTCGGCTGAATAAAGTTCATTTCTCCTTGGCTAATTTTGATGGAGATTTCTTCCCGAGTTGACTTGCTACAGTGGATCGAATGTTCAATGGCAGAGGTGTCCTGAAAGTAGGCAATGTCATGAAGCTGATGTTTGCAGATGTTTCCAGATGTATACTCACCCTTGTGTTCAGAGTTCAGACATCCTCTGTGTCCTTCGGCATCCTTTTGCTTCCATGATGTTACAATAATTATATTTCATTGTTTCTCATCTGAGAACTTTCTTTGTTTCTTCTAGTGAGAAATCCTTTATTGTGGAATTTGAGAGGCAGTGACCTCTCTCTCTCTCTCTCTCTCTCTCTCTCTCTCTCTCTCTCTCTATATATATATATATATATATATATATATATATATATATATATATATAATTGCTGTAAAGGATTCCCTATTTTGACAAGTATATATAGTAAACAGGGACCATAAACCATTTTGGTTGTTTATGGGGCTACCATTAGCAACACCTCGGGCTGTCATCTTTTCTGAATGCTGTCTTTTCTAAAGCTATTAAGAAGAAAAAGGTGGCTTTTGAGAGAGTTGCACTCCAGTTGATGTCCACAAAACAGCATGTGGGCTTTTCACATTAAAAAAAGAAGAGAAAAAATATTTCTTTTGTGTCTCAAAAGCTATTATGTCCCATTTCGGGGGGTTTAGCTCAACCTCAGAAAAACAAAAGAAGAAATAAAAAAAATAGTCAAAAACGAACACTGAATTTCTAAGGCTTCCAACACTTCTTAAGCTAAGTTAAGACTGAAATTCTTACTTGGGCAAATGCTGTGTGAAGCAAACAACACTCACATTTAGAGCAAGCATAAATTCAAGAGATGTCAAATCCAAGTTCAAAAGCCCACCAGAGGCAGCGACCATGGCCATGATGAATACAAAGCATGAAAAGGTGTGTCTGTCTCCAGGCCTCTGTGACAGGAAAACTGGCTGGCTGTCGCAGTCAGTTAAATAAGTCTCACTTCAAGCCCTGATCCAGAGCCTTCTACCCTGCTAGACTATTGCTAATATAAACAAGTAGTTCTGTGTCATGTACAGTGGGCACTGAAACCAAAATATGGTTTCTTCCTGCAATTTTAAACTCAGTTCTACGGCTAAGCCAGCCTTAAGTTTTCCATATGGAATTCTTGCTCCTAAGCCTGAATTGGTTTCAATGGAAATTGGTTATAAATGATTGGCTCCAGAGCCACTTGCTAAATTCAGACATTCTCATTTCAAATGTATTCGGTTTTCTATGAAGTTGTGTGTGTGTATAGTGGGGGGGGTGGGGCGAATCCGTGAGTAACAGAGGCTGTATTGCTTCGTTCTATATTAAACACGGACATTAGCATCGCTGTGGAAGTCACCTTCACATATTGGAACAGTAGACAGTACTGAAAAGAGGCAGCTCTGATTCAGAGAGAGAACTAGGAAGAAGTCAAAGGAAACCAGAGAGCTGGAGTTTTCATATATTTTTTTTCGTCCTTTGTGAAGACTGGAGTAGATATTGATGACTAAACTGGAACCTAATCAAAACTGAATCTGTTTGGTAGCAGGAAGCAGTTATAGCAAAGTTAGCAGTGTAATTTGTAGTTCTATGTGGTTCCTTTTAAGAGGGAATATTGGAGTGGGTTTGCACTTGAAAGCCATCTTCTATGCCCTTAGCCATTTAGCCACCCTGTGAGTGTTTCTTTCATGGGATTCAGATAGGAAAGCTTCAGCATATTAAAATTATTAGTTAAAAAAATTACTTTAAATAAAGGTAGTGTCTTGTTTTTTCACCCCTAATGCAAAGAAAATTAATTCCAATCTTAAAAGGAACCCTGATTTCAGAATTATTTTTCTCTGCTTTCTTTTCTGAAGCTTTTTTTTCTTTTTACTTTTTAGTTTTTGTGGTGTTGGTGAATGAGCCAAGTACCTCATTTAGCAGAGAGTTACACCCTATACCCAGTTCTGCCCTGCTTGAGACAGTATCTATAAAACATACTCTCATAGTCCTTTCTTGAGTCAAGGACTCTTCTGTGGGTTTTCCCTTCTTTTCTCCCTCCTTCCCTTCCCCCTTCTGTCCTTATTCCCTTTTCTTCATTTGTGAGTGTGTACGTGCTAGTGCATGTGTGGTATATGTTTGGGTGTGGTGTGTACACATGTGTTTGTTGTGGTATGTGTGTCTCATTTATTGTATGCATATGTTGTATGTGGGCTACGTATGTATGTATGTATGTGTTATGAGTGTTTATGTATTTTATCTGTTCTGTGTGTATAGTGTCTACATATGTGTACTAGTATGATCTGTGTGTGTATCTGCATTTTTCTGGTGTGTGCATTGTGAGGGCACGTGCCTGTATATGGTTTGTGTGTCTCTGTGTAGTAGCTATGAGTGTGTTGTGTTTGCTGTGTGTACATGTTGTATGTGTATTTTGTTTGTGGTGTTTGTGTATATTTGTGGTGTGTGTGTGTGTGTGTGTGTGTATTTGTATATGGGTGTTGCATGTGTCTGCTTGTGTATATGTGCCTGTGAGTGAGTGAGTGAGTGAGTGAGTGAGTGAGTGAGTGAGTGAGTGAGTGGGGGCGGCCTGGGAACTATCTTCATGCATTTTTCTTCTTAGGCAGTTGATCTCCTATAAAACTAAATCCAGCCCCCAGCCCTTCCTTGACTTTTCTGCTTAGATATTCGCCGCTGTGTTTTAATGAATACTTATTGAAACTGAAATATGAATCTACATTTTAACCTCTGCTTGAGCGGCAAAAGAGCAGACACATGAGGAAAACCCAAGAAGTGCCTGATGGCTTGATCCTAACTGCCAATAGCCAACTGAATTGGGTCAGAGCTGGAGGGGCTCAGATGCATGATTCATTCTGTCTGTGGTCTGTGTTGGGAAGCCAATAAAGCAGTAATCATTGTACTAGCTGCATATTTAAATAACATCACGTTGAATATTTTAAGTTTATAAAGTAAGACAGACTAAGAAAGTGAGGAAACAGGAAAATTTCAGATGAGACATAAATAATCAGACACTCAGGCTGGACCTGATTTGGCAGCTCCTCTCTGGAGCAGAGAAATTTGTCTCTGTATTATTTGTCTACAGAGAAGTTAAAAAGAATAAGGAAATATTCTGTGGATTGACACAAATAATATTGATCCTGCAAAGGATTCTTTTTTTTAAAGGATTCTTTTTAATTCTGGACTTTTCAGATGTTAAAAATTTATGTCACAAAAATTGTAGCAAAGATTGTGTTACAATCATTAAAACCATGGGCTAAAATTATGATAAGGTTTTATGAAACAGAAACTAAGTGGATTAATGGATATTAAGACTATTGGGCACACGACCTGTTAAAAGGCATTATACTTTTACGCAGTGTTGTATTATTATGGAGCAATACGCAGGAGGTGTTTGATATCAACTCTGATTCTGTTAAATGATCTGGTCGATCGCTTTGCAAATCTTAAACTCCTCAGCCCTGGCATCCATTTTTCTGTAATACTAGAGTCTTTCTGTACAATTCAAAGGCTAGTAATATTATTCATGAATAAATAGCTTCTAAAACCTCTTAATATTCATGACCACTTCAGATTTGCATGGCCTGCTGAGGTCACAATGTTCAGAGCTTGTCACTCTGCCCTGGCAGCCACACCACCTGAGGTCCACTGCAATGGTAGTTCTGGAGCAGCAGGACACTAAAGCCAAAATACACTTTGTGCTAAATCAAAATATAAAATTATTTAATACAAATGTCCCTATCTTTCTGGGTAACGAAGGTCACAATAAAGATTGGAGGCATAAGGAAGTTGAAGTCTGCAATGCATTCTTCTGCCCTGCCTCTAGAAACAGTTCATCCATAAATATCAAGAGTCCAGAAAATCTCAGTTCCTTTACCTTGCATATCCAGTTGTAGACGCCACTGAATTTTGCTGTCAGAATGTGACTCAAGGCTCAATGTTAATTTGACCAATGGGAAAATAACATTTGTTATGTTTTATTAATTATGCTCCTTATGTGACTAATTAAAATGAGGAAACAGCCCTGTTTAGAATAGTTAGGATAGGAAAGAAATTCTGCCTAATTCCCACTCAGAAAATTCAATTACGCATAGTCCAATGTCTTCTGGGGTTATCCAATATTTACTACCTGTGATTTTAAATCAGCGGTTGGTTAATTATGCCTAAGGTTTGTCTGCAACTCTATTTCTCATATGTGTATGCATTTCCTTATACATACATACATACTATCTACATATTTATTCTAGAATTTAATTCATAAATCTAAAAAAAAAACCCACAAATAAAAGCTATTACCACTCATAAACAAACGAGACTATTCACCACAGTCTTAGGCTATTGTTATGCTTGAACTCTAATAACTCATTTACGAGCGTCACGATTGCCAGTTCTATCTTGGGAGGAATGAATTAGTTTCGAAAACAAGTGCCTGACATAGCATAATAGCCCCATCTTTTAAAGGAAATTATATTTAGTGCGGTATTTATAACAACTTTATAGGTTGTGACATATCCATAAGACATGAAATCTAACCAGAAGAAAATAGATGCACAGGGCATTCTGCCAAGCTTTTAAACACTGTCACAGAAACTGTTACAATTTATGCCTCCCCTTGGTATTTGAGAATGGCGAGACTTTCGTTTCCTACCATTTGACTATCTTAATCGAAATCCATTACATTGTTGTGGATGCTTGTCAGGTGGGCCTTGAGGATTTTCTTGGAATCAGATAATAATCCTGTGGAATTGGTTGGTTTGTCTTCCTTTAAGTCAAATTCCAACCCTTTATTATTTTTCTTAAAGATTTATTTCTTTCTTTCATTTATATGAGTACACTGTAGCTGTCTTCAGACACAGCAGAAGAGGGCATTGGATCCCATTCCATGTGGTTGCTGGGATTTGAACTCAGGACCTCTGGAAGAGCAGTCAGTGCTCTTAACCACTGAGCTATCTCTCCAACCCCGAGGCTTTATTTTTAAAGGGTGTGATTATTTTCCCCCTTTGGTTAAATTTAGAATTTTGAATGAGTAGATCTACAAAATATTTTTAAAACATTGAGGGAAAATAAATTTCTCTAATGTATCGTTTTGTAACTACATTATAAGATTTGTCAATTGCTTACTTTAATGGCAGTTATGTAGATAGCTTTTCAAAATCATTTCCCTGTTGAGTACTACTACAGCAAACAAAGGAAAGGTGGACAAGACTGTCTAGGATTTAAACTCTAATTCATTCCCAGTTTTGCCTTCAGTGTGGAAGCTTTTTGCTTGAGCTACTCATTGCTTAAACAGGGCAAACCAGATAGTGCCATTAATCTCCTCTCTTCACAACTTCACCGATAAAGCAGCTCTTATTACTGTCACAATTTTATTTCCAGAGTGAATTTGTGACTCTATCAGCAAAATGACCATGTCCCCATCACTGAGTCCCATCAGTCACAGGAAGCTGAACTGAATGTAGACGTCTACACCCTAGCCATTTCCTAAGCAGCCACCTTTATCTCCCTGAGTGGAACCATTAAGAAAATCTAATCCCATTTTTGTGCACCTCTCTCACAATAGGAACTAAGTGATGCTTACTTCTCCTGTTTCTCTTGGGGGCTGAATGCTGCAACACTCAGACATTGGAAGCTATATGTTGTTATCTCTATTCATAGCCCCACTATACACCTGCCGGGCTTCCACCTCCCAAGCTTCTCACAGGAACCACTTAATCTTTGATGCCTGGTTTCCTTGATCTGTGTTAAAACAAAACAGGTGCCAGTCATTGCCAAGTCAGGTGATACTCTGTGCTCATAAAAAGAGGTTCTGTAGAATTCCAACTCTTCTATAGGGAGTGACTCTCCCTCCACCCCCACCCCCCTTTTTAACTTTGATCTGAAATCATTCATTCTCTCAAAATCCGTGTTTAATTTTAAACATAAGCACAAATTATATTGCTGTCTTTCTAAATTCATTGCTGGCCTATAATAGCAATTCTATAAAATGAATTGGCCAAGGGGTGTATCCTCTATTCTATTCCATAGAATTATATTGTCTTTTGCGTCTCATCGGTATTTATGCCAAGTATATAATGAAGGAGAAAAGTGCATCCTCGTTAGGATTGATTAGCTAGTGACAGCCCCTGGAAGGCTGCTCTTTAGAGTATGAGATTGACATCAAATGGGGGAGGGGACACCAAGGAGGAGGGGGAAAAGTACCCAGGCTGTCTTCGGGCTGATTTAATTGCAACTAATGGGATGTTTCCCAGAGCCTTTTTCCTTGATGCTCAATGGCATTGTGTCAGACAAGAAGCTCTGCTGCCGTGTCTCAGGTGCTACAGTTTACGATTGACCCCTACGCTGGGCCCCAGTGAACTGGGGGAACTGGTGAGCAATTAGAACTTCCAGTAAAACGAGAAACAGCTCTCAGAGGCTTGTGGAAACCTTGAAGTTTCTGCTGTCTTTGCAGTGAACAATAGAACAGACTTAAACATTAAGAAGGGCAACTTGCTGTGGTCCTCATGGCACCCGGAAGTGCAAGTTGCCATGGTCCTCCAGGGCCCCGGAAGTGCACATTGCCGTCATCCTCCACGGCCCCAGTGTACAGAACTCATGCACAGAACAGAGTATAGAGAAGTGTTCCATCCCTCACTCTCCTTTCCCATGTCTAGTCTCTAACCAGGCATCACAAACTCTTAATCCTCTGCTTTTAAATATTTATCCCCATTGTTTCTCATCGTTCTTGTCTTCTTAACCTCTATTAATGCCAGTATCTGGCATCTCTCTGTGGTGCTGTAGAGTCTTTTACCCTCTGCAGATTCTCTTATCTAAAACACAAATCCAGTTGTGTTAGTTCCATCCATTAAACTCTTATCATGGTTCCCATCTCTCTGTAATAAGATCCAAGCCTATTTCTTGTGCCAAACTACCTGCTTGCTCCTCCATTCAATGAAAGTCGCTATACTTTTATTTGGGTTGGTGAAAAAGGAATTACCGTTTCAGACCATGACTTTTAAATTAGAATCATTAGGCTCAAACACATCTTTATCAATCCAAATGGAAACCATTACAACCAACACGTTTTTTAACCAATAGAGAAATACTTGCTTTATTTCCATCGCATAAAAATCAATGCATTGGGTTTTGATGAACTATTAGAAAGTTGTGAAAATACCTTCTTCTGAAGAAGTAGTTTTTGAGAGACTTGAAGGCATGATAGCTGGTTGGCAAAGGGTCGGGGGACCAGGACCTCTTATTAGATGATGCCAATTAGATGAGGCAAATATTTATAGACCAACTTGTTCAGTGTTTGATGGGATGGTTGCATGACATGTGATTGGACATCGCCCTGAAGAACTGAACTCTTTCTATTGAGTAGTGTGAGCTGTGCAGACCGCAGCTTGGGGCACACCTCACCCGTTTGCTGAGCCTCCTTCTCAGATATAATGGTTTCTCAAAAATAGGCTCAAAATCTATGCTGGGTCAGACTTGCAGCAGATCACTCAACAGTGATCATGACTTTGCTTCCAAACTCGGCTTTGGGAAGTGCTTTGGAGTAACTTCTCAGTCAAGTCATTGAGATACTCATTGTGTACAATTCATCTCTGTTAGCATGACACAATCCTATCAAGAAACTACACATTACTATTGTATGGATTAAGAGAGGACAACAGTTCAAAGGGACAGTTTTAAAAAAAATATTTATTTGTTTTATGTGTATGAGTACCCTGTCACTGTCTTCAGAAACACCAGAAAAGAGCATCCGATCTGATTACAGATGGTTGTGAGCCCCCATGTGCTTGCTGGGAATTGAACTCAGGACCTCTGGAAGAGCACTCAGTGCTCTTCACCTCTGAGCCATCTCTCCAGCCACGAAAGGAACAGCTTTTAAGAAAACATTTTGGTCAGTTCATGAGGCTACCACGTAGCAAGCTTTTTGCCTTCCCAATCTGCTGACCATGGGATGGTCCACATTCAGTTTGTTGGCAACTGCTTGTGTAGTTGTTCTAGAACCAGCTTCAGTGATGGCTCTCATTTGGTTCTTGTTGACTGCTGACAACAGACCACTCTGCTTCTCATCTTCGTGGCTCTCCTAGTCAAGGCAGACTTCAGGAACCACTGCTGCATGTGGCGCTTTCCTTGGCAGTTCTTCAGTCAAATCAATGCATTGTTGATGCTACAGATGGTTTCTACTGCTTTATGACTCATTTGAACAGGAATGCACACACACAAAAAAGTTACTTGAGTTTCCTGTTTGTAACATCATTTCCATAGTATAACACAAATGTAAAACAAATAGAAAGTCATAAGTATTTGGCAATGAATGAAGTAAGGAATGCACATTAAATGTTCTGTGTACAGTTTTAATGGCTAACCTCTTCTGAAAATAACCCCGCTAACCTACTTGTTCCTCCAGCTATCTGGGTACTCCTTCACCCAGACAAACTGACACAAGAAGTTAAGCACCAGGATATCCTCCATACTACAAAAAGGTCTTCTGCGTGTGTTAATCAAGTGCAGGACCTGTTCCCTGCAGCTAGGCAAGCCAAAGAGCTTTTGAGTGATAGTGTTCTCATCTGTTGAAAGCTAGATAAAATAACTTAACATCGTCTCTCGTTGAAGTTCCTACAAGAGTAGAGATGGATTAGGAAGTCCTGAGTCAAGGGCAGGTTCCATGATTCTCTCTCTCATTCTCTTACCCTACCCCCACCCAACAACAGCACAGCAACACCAATAACAAACCCTTGAGGTTTGCCAGATTAGTTGTAATTTTCATCCAATAAGTATTGAGATTTAAGACTTAGGTAGATCATTAATAGAGAGTATGGTTATCATCTTACATAGTTCTTCAAGAAAAATTATTTGCTGGCCCATTGATACTTAGTCCTTACTGAGTATTAAGTAGACTGTTTTGAGAGCCTTAGTCTTTGCTTCTGCAGAGAACAGTGTGCACGGGAAATTGACTGTACCATCTTTTGGAACAGTGTAACTTGTGCTGAAAGCTGGCTAAATGAGTTATGACATTTCTGAGTCTCATATTGCTCATCAGTCAAAGGGGGGTGCGGTGTTTCTCCCAAAGGATATTTGGAGAGTGGAAGTCACCAGTGAACATGAACTATTCAACAGGTTCTGGAAAGTAAGTGACTTAAACGTAGCAGTCATTACTTACCCATCTTTAATATCCTTGGCTGTTTATCAGTAGTTGTATGAAAGATAACATGAGTCATATTGGCAACTACAAAATTGTTCTTATACAGTCCTGGAAACAGGAAGTACCCCTCAATAAAACTTGAGGCTTAAACAATCAATTTGTTTTAATTAGAGGAGTTTATGAATACCGTGGTTCTTTTTTACATATTGATTAGGATGCCTGGTCTGCTCAGTGCTGCTGACTTTCCAGAGAGAAGTCATGCTGGATTCTTTCATTTTCATGTCAAAGATTCAATCTGTTTACAATACAAGTACAAGAGAGTGAGCTGAAAAGAATGAGGTATTCTCCATATCTGCACGATTGCAAAGAATCATTGTCTGGGCTGGATATGTTCAGACAATTATTCTTGCCAGCATTATTAAATAGTGCACTGTAACTATTTATACTGTAATAGGTATAATGTGTGATGTTTAAGAATTCCAGTCCAGAGGGGAATGTATCTTTGTTGTAGGCAAACATGACACCATTTTATAAGAATTTCAATGCCTTTAGATTTTGATGTCCACAGGGCTCGAGAAACCAATGCCATAATATATTGACAGATCACTGTTTGGATGGATAATTCCTTGCAGTAACTGACTATAATGTGGCCTTAAATTTTGCATCAAGTGGTATATTCCATTAGGAGAGATGAGCATCCCTATACTTGGTCACTTTCTAATATAAAAGTTACCCTCCTGACAATAAGATAATATGGGTTTATATCATGTCGTGGGTACATGTGGCCCTTTGAGACTGCTAGATGGTTATTTCAGAATTCAGAATTACAGTGAAAAATCAGATCAGTGGATCAATGGCTACTTACAAAGCCATATATATGTACTGTAGATTTTACTGACAGAAGTAAGTTACAAACTTTAAAACTTTCTTCCAAAAAACAGACTCTGGAAAAAGAAAGACCTAACTGATAAATGTGAAGTTTGCATCACAGAGTTCAGGGAATGGAGCCTTAGCAACACAGCAGGTCTTTGTCTAGGGGGGTCACATGCTTGTTTTAGAACGCATATGATATCTAGGTATAAAAAAGTAATGAGAAAAAAAAAAAAAACTAAAAGCAAGGCCTTCAGTTTGGAGTTTCCTTACTTTGATGTGGACTTCATTTAAATCATTTGTTGGAACGGTTCCCTTAAATTGCTGATTTCACAAAGGCTGGCAGCATAATAGTGCATTGTGTCTGGCCCTTAATGTGGTTATTTGAGCCAAAGCCAAAACTAATAGTGTCAAGGGGCCTTTGGCAGGTTCAAGTTAGGTTCATTAAAATCCAGGATCCTGGTTAACAGCACTGGGTTCATCAGCATATCGTGATCTTTACCTGCAAAGCTTTACCTGTTGGCTGGATGAATTTTGATAAATATGGAACACTTTTGCTAGAGTGTAACAAGATAGAGTCAACTGCTTTAGGAGATGATGGTGTTTAGAAACATATTGTACATTGCAAAAATTCACAGAAGTCCAGGAAAATTAGCTTGCTACAATAAACACTGTATTAAGAGGTCAAAGGAAACACACACACACACACACATCACCACCACCACCACCTCACCAAAAGCAACATCCCCTGCATGTATTGCTACTCTTAAAGATGATGAATTCTGCAACCTTATCCTAAATACCACCTGTGTGTTGTTATACATTCACCTGGCCTTTTCTTATTTGTTTTGCATTTAAAGGTTATGACTTTTTAATGCAACGACAATCTAGAGAGGGTTTGTGTTATAAAATAGGAAACGCTCAAAAAGCAACATGTGACAGCACAAAATCTATGTTGCCAGTGAGTCCTTTGTGAGGAGTCCAAAAGGAAAACACCATCATCAGAGGTTGAATGGAGTCTCGGTACAGTTGAACAAGAAAAAGGTTTATGAGACTCCCTCTCCTTACTGTTCTTACCCAGTGGGATTAAGAGGCTGCTTAACACTGCTTCTGATGTTCCTTTATTTACCTACACACCTCTTTTTAAATTTTTTTCTCTCTTTCATGAGATTGAGACACACGAGCACTTTAGATTATAAAGCTTTTTTGTCTTTTTAATTTATTTATTCCAAGATGGGTGAAGAGCTTCTTGTGTTCTTTTTTTTTTTTAATTAGATATTTTCTTTATGTACATTTCATATGTAATCCCCTTTCCTAGTTTCCCCCTCGAAAAACCCCCTATCCCCACTCACTTCCCCCTGTTCACCAACCCACCCACTCCTGCTTCCTGGCCCTGGCATTCCCCTACATTGGGGTATCCAGCCTTTACAGGACCAAGGGCCTCTCCTCCCACTGAGCTTCTTGTGTTCTTGAACCTTAAAGAAAACAGCTGTTCTGCCCGGATGATGGCTGAAAAATGTAATATTCTCTCAGATTTCTTTAATTTGTGAGTAAAGGTGTGGGATGGATGTCCGTTATTTAAATGAAACACTTAAAAACTAATGCAAAGAAGCAGCTTTCCCTGGTGATCTTAATACCACTAATTTGAAGCACTCTTAATGTATGTGCCATCAAATAATTAAAGAAATAAGTAGAGCAGTCACAAGGAAGAAATAATGCATACATGAGAGTGTCCTGGGACAAGTTATCATTCAACCTTGTGAAGAGCACATCCTGGCCCTTCCATTGTGTTCTGAGTCTCTACATGAGATACGCCCATTTTCATAAGCATGGAGAAGGTATTCTGCAGCCCCAGTTGGATGGATATATAACTGACTGACGGTTTCTAGTAACCAACATTCTCAAATAGTGTTGTCACCAGGGACATATATCATGGGCCGTGCGGATCTATAAAATGTGCATAATTGAGTCTGAGAATGAGATTGGCAGAAATAAATGACCTTTTCTCTCTAGTCATTGGCAGAGAACCCACACTCAAAAGTTAGGTTTCTTGCAAAGAGTCTCATAGAATTTTAAGGCTTGGAGTCATTGAGTGAGATTGTGTATTATTTGGTATA
Organism: Mus pahari; assembly: GCF_900095145.1. NCBI lineage: Eukaryota > Metazoa > Chordata > Mammalia > Rodentia > Muridae > Mus > Mus pahari. Next base: position 65,105,211 of record NC_034601.1, read on the forward strand.
ATTAATTTTAATTTTCCAATTCAGATTTGCTTAGAAAATTTTATCTAGAATATTTTAGACATAAATAAAGTGATTTTCATTACTCGTTGTGTAATAGAATTTTTGCAAAGAGAATAATTGTTGAATGTACTAAGGATGTTTTTCCTTATGAGGAACCTTGGATAAAATACTAAATAATTGAAATTTTAATTTTTAATCCATGCATATATATATTAATATTATGTATTATATATTATATATTTTACCCATGCATATATATTAACTTTTTTATTATCCATTTGCTATGATTTCAGCTATTTTGACAGATATACACAGTGCTAATTAAGGGTAAAGAGTACTCGCTATTTCTGTGTCTAAAGAGACCTTTCAGCACATTCCAAACAACAAGTCATTGTTAAAAGAGTTCCATATGACTTCATAGCATTTAGTGTCCTTTCGGTTTTTTTATGCCAGCAACTGCGGAGTTTTAAACTTTTCATTTTTAAAAAGGTTTTGTATACATTTTAAATGAACACTTCAAAATACTTTACAAAGAAAATAGTATTACTATGGCATGAGCACATTCATTTGGTTTTTGAACTTCTTCAGACTTGGTAGTCAGTGGGCCAGCACAAACACACCTGCAAAACTCGCTCAAACGAGTTTAAGACAAAATGACGCTGAGTAATTGCTTTGTAACAGATTTATAAGGGCAGGGAAATCCATAAATGGTTATTAAAGTTAGCTTAGGGACATTCATTTTGTGTGGTCGATGCTCTTGCTGGAGACTTTGGAGCGCTGCACAATTAAACCTGATAGATGGACCGATTTACAAAGATGTCTTAGAAAGTCAGCCCCGCGGAGGGCAGAGCAGTTATTTCAAACAGTACCTTTTAAGTCATTAGTGAATAGATGAGATCTGCCTTTTCACTTGCAGATGAAGTGACTGCCTAACGTTGGTCTGAGTTATATTCCTAGGGAATAAATGTTTAACACAATTCTGTGCTGGGTTTCGGGAAACTGAAGGTTAGCCATGGTTATACACTTTTTAAATCATTCACCTTGAAACTAGCGTAACAATTAGGGAACAGAGGCCCGATACTCCTTTATATTAAATTGCAGGCTTGGATGATAAAGATTTGATCTTTTGACTGCATATCTTAGAGGTGTTTGTTTTCAATGCTCTGTTCTATCCTGTTTTTGAGATGAAGTTGACTCTTTGGACATTGTGCTTGGGATAAAGCAACATATCGTATATATAGTATAAACGACATATTCTCCCCCATACTTTTAAGTGAGGGGGAAACCTGAATTCCAAGCCTTCTCTCACCTGAGGGTTAAACTTTAGCAGGTGACTGAGTCTTTCGCACCCTCCCCTGGCACAAATGGAAGCTTGAGCTCTTTCTGACTCTGCTGAGAAAGTTTCCATTGTATGACCAGAAAACACTGCTTATACTGATGGTTCTTTATTATTAAATATCTACACAGCTGTCACGATCCCATACCTGATTTTTTTGTGGAGATTGCCTCCATCCAAAGTGGTTTTGCTGTCAGTTGTTTAAGGTTATCATCAGCCATCCTGCGCCAGGTCTTCCTGGAAATATGCTGCCTGAAGAGAGGCATCCTCATTCCTTGCACATCTCTCAGCACTTTACACATCCTACAAAAAGTGTTGAGACTTTCGAAGGGTAAACAGATATGCTGAAAGCCGAGGGAGGCGATACAGACACACACTCATGAAATCACAGCGTATGAAAAGTGGGTTCATACATTCACAAGGAATGTGTTTTCCCCTGGATTTGAGAGGTGTTGCAGTCCATCTCTAACGGGTATCTGTAACGTGGGAAACACTTGTGGCTTGTTAAACTCTAAAGGCAAACCAGATTGTTAAATGCTTAGTTATCATAACGTGTGCAGCCTAGTTTGGGGGGCAGAGGCAATGATCGCACAAATGTGTGGCTTTAAACTAGGATGTGTGCTGTAAGCGTAAGTTTGCTGTGGGAAAATGTAGCACCCCTAGGAGGAAAGAACAGATTTCAGGTACCGTCTGGAGTGTTTCTTAGATCTGAGCTAAGAACCAAAGAGTGAATAGGAATCAAGGGATCAGGGAAAGAATATTACAGTTCTGTCATATGGGGATAAGATGCACTGTGTATGTCAAATTCAAAAGGTCAGGGCAACAGGCAAGTGATTAAGAAAACACCAAAGTGTCACACAACTAAGGCACACTAAGCAAGTAGCCCTCAACTTGAGAGACTAAATACTGCATTGAAGGACTTGTAATGCCAAAACATACTAATGGATGCATCTTGTTTGTGTTGGTTGGTTTTAATCAATATGGCTTTATTGGAGATTACATTGGGAAAAAAGTCAGGTATTAGTTCAGGTGAACTGTTCGGTAGTTGAACGTAATGTCAGTTGGGCCCTATGCAGGAATCTTAACTGACATTCATTAAATGTATGTAATCTCCCTTCAAAATATGTATGTGTATACATGTAGACTGTTTCAACTCGCAGCCTAGGTCAGAGGGGACTCATTTAGCAATGGGCTATGGTCAAACAAGGGGATTTCTAACTCCTTTAGGTGTTACAGTACTGCAAATAAGGGACTTTTGAGTACTTAGCTATAAATGGAATATTTATATTACATACTCCCAGGCCCAGAGGACATTGTGAGAAAGGGGATAGAAATATTGTGTCAGGAGGTGGGGAAGAGAACTATACAAAGGTGGGTTTTGTACATGACATGAACATTGCAGATAATGACCTGAAGCAAGAGTGATCAACTAACTGTGCAAGACTTCCAGGGTATGGGTGGGGGAAGAAATATATCATTGGGGGGGGTATATAATTGGGAAGAGACTGTAAGAACCCTAAGTTGGGAGGTGTACTATAAATGGTGTTTACTGTAGCTGATGTGGCCATTGCAGTTAGGAATCGATAGCAGGAGTGATCACCTGTGTGACATTTACGATGACTGAGGGAGGGAATCTCACTGAGAAGAAAAATATTATGTGGGGGGTGAACATGTAATTGGGAAGAAGAGCATCAGGAAGGGGGGGGTAACAGAAAGTAATGAAAGGGAATCATGATTATCACGTATTATTTGTGAATGAAAAACTGCTCAAATTACTTTAATCCTGTTTAAAGAGTTGTAAGTAAATTGCTGGAATCAGGAAAACTGAGAAGCAGAATCGGTAAAGGAGCCTTTACTTTCAGGGAGGGGGAATAGAAAGATCTAGGCTTCCAGCTTCAAAAACATGAGACCAGCGTATTTACACTATTCGAACTATGATCCTGAGAACTTGTGTTTGGCGGCACGCAGGCTGTCGCCGTGGGTGACATGGCATGTGCATTTGAATCATGAATTCTTTAATGCACAGATACGCAATGGACAGCATTTAAAAAAAAATGATTGCTCTAAAGGAAAGTGGGTAATTTTTGAAGGGAGAAAAGAAGAATGCAAGCTTTCAACCATTACCTAAGACATGTCAGACATTGCTCAAAGGTCAGGGTGTGTGGTTTGTTAGACCATCCTCAGAAAAGATTTAAATTAAAGAACTGACAGCTAGGTTTCTTGGTTCTGTCTGGCATGCCTGGCATCTTGCGACCCATCATTCCTTTTGTGATGGCCATCCAGGTTGCTGTGGTGGGATCCTCAGCATCTGTGGCTGCTGCTCACTGAAGACAGGGAGCTCTGCCTCATCCCCTCTTATCCCACTTCAGTCCTGACAACCAAAATTGCCTCCAAAGCCATTGTTCTGCAGAATGACATGAGGTATTTGATCAGAGGCAAAAAGTTCACAGTGTTTTATGTATCCATTAAGTACATTCTAAAATATCCCCTTTATTCTCTCTATTTTTATGTCTGCAAAGTTAAAAGACATAATGACAGGCTTTTATGTTAAACTCAAACCTTTCTCCAAAAAAAAAGAAAGAATACTGGGTATTAAAGTACCCGAAGGTTAGTGATATTATCATTCATGTGTATTTATGCCTGAAAGTCACACACACCATTGAATGGGCTTCCTTGGTTCAAATGGAGATACCTTCATTACTTGAAAGCCAGTATTCTGCTGTGTGGCCAAAAATATGCTTCTTCCTTAAAGCTCAGTGACTTTCCAGCCCATTCATTTTTCTTCCACAATGAGGTTTAGAAGAAGAAGAAGAAGGAGGAGGAGGAGGAGGAGGAGGAGNAGAAGAAGAAGAAGAAGAAGAAGAAGAAGAAGAAGAAGAAGAAGAAGAAGAAGAAGAAGAAGAAGAAGAAGAACTCATCTGTCAGACTTGTTAACTGAGCCCTGCTCTTCGCTGTAGAAAAGTATGAAAATCACAGGAATTTACGGATCCATTAGAAATTAACTGCTCATTATAAAAACAGTCCTATTAATGAAAAGAAATTGGAGCAGATGATTTTATGTATCCACATGAAGAAAGCTGCTGTTCTGTTTAATCATAACATGGGGCCATCAGTATGGAAGCTTGCTTTAATATAAAACCTTCTTACGACATAGAGCAGGAGTTTCAAATACATGAATTGTTCCCAATTACTATTCCAGTCTTATTCATTCTCATCTATCTGCCCCATTCACTGCTAGATGCAGAACCTACGCTAACTGTATATTTTATGGTTAACAAAGAAATACCCAATCATTCATTTCACTTGTAAGGATACACTAAAATATATTTTCCATTAGACTTCAAGTAATGGGATATTAATGTAAAATGCAATCTAATCATAATCATAGTACAATGCATAGATATTTTACCTTTAATTTTTTTGGTATCTTTTAAATTTAACATTAAGAATTATTTATGTAAAGTTTTTCATCAATTGAAAATGATATTACTAGGGCAGAATATTCGTATTTTCCAACTGCTTCTTGAATTCAGGACCTCATACATGGTATACAGACAGGCCGCTACATCTTTAGACACTATAAAGAATATTTTTAAGCATCTTTTAAAGCAGACTTTACCGATGTGTAGGTATAATCTATGGAGAAACCGCTGGGCAGGGTGGTCTCTCCAGCTGTTCCGCTCTGTGCCTCTGAATAGCCACTTAAAAATTACAGCATAGCAAATGCTGTAAGATTCAAAGTCTCTATTTTCTGCTGTCTGCAGTGTTATGTTGAAGCTGTTATGGGCAAGTAGGAACAAAGTACTATTGAAGACCCCTAAAGGCATCAAAGTCTGCAATCAATATGTAGTTCCCTGGCCCTTACTAGTAATTGCTGCTTCCCTGTGCTTAGCTTGAGTTGTTCATGCTATGGTCCAGATGATGGTGTCCTTTTCCAGGCACAAGCTTCTCAATTTTATTGTGTCTTCCTTCTTCATTAATTGTTGATCTTAGTGCCTGTGCTGATAGTGTTCTGTTCTGTTCCGAACGCCTTTTCCTGTGCCAATGACTTGAAGGATGTTGTCTACTTTCTTTTCTATCAGGTTCGGTGTATCTAGTTTTATGTTCAAGACGCTGATCCCTTTTGAATTGGGTTTGCTTTGTATAATTTTAAGTAAACATTACTGTATTAACATCATGTTTCAGAATGAAAATGAATGTGACTTTTAAATATTTTGTGTTTTTCCTGTTTTCATAATTTCTTCATATATATTTTTTTCAATAAAAATATGCACACATATCAGCTCATTATTGAGGTCTTCCATCTAAACTCATGGTCATGGACTAGTATGATCCATCTGGTGCTCATCAGAAAGGTAGATTCTCAGACCCCACCCTGATCTTTATCGTCATTATCTATCAGTATGGGGCTCATCTGTACATATGGTTGAGTGTGAGTAGCTTGAGTTGAGTGGAATACCATTTCTGGTGTGAAACGTATACAAATCAACCTATCAGTGAGTCTGCCTGGGATTTCACATTCTTTATCTTAGAATTATGTATGCTTCACTTTTGTGTAGAGTTAGCAGCTAATATTTATACTACTTTGAAAATCCATCCCTTTAAAGGTACCTGTTACCTGACAGCCAAGCAGAAAATTCTTGAGAGATGCTTGATAATATTATTACTGTCTGCCCAACATAGCTCTACTGTTTTCCATAGTATCGATTTCAGGACGCGTTTCTATTTTCCTAAGTTACTCATGACTGTGCTCGAAGTGCTAACAAATATTCATTCGTGGAACATGTGATCAGTGTGTCTAAATATGAGTGTGTTCTTTAGTGGGTGTGAAAGCAGAATCACGGTTTAAGTCAATCTTAGTACTTTGTCTGTTTCATTTGTTCATTCATTTCCTTATTTTTATTTATTCCATGTTTTCTTTTTTTGTTTTGTTTTAGTTGGGTCTGGTAAGTTGACATTTTCTTGGCCATCTCCTAATCACCGTGTCACTGTGACTGGAACTTCTCTTCCCCTTCCCATCCATACCCTTCCATGTCCTTCAACCAATCAGCCTCCATGTTTCACTTGTCCTTGGCCACAAAGACAGACTGCACAGACTAAATCTGCAGGAAGTATGGGTAACTGTGACAAAGAGTTAAAGGTAATGGGTTTGCTAACTTTCTGTATATTAAGTCATGTGTGATCTTGAGCCCTTGAGTTGTTTCTTTCCTGAAATACAGGATAAGTCATAGCCTTGTATGTTGGTAAATGAAGGACAATTTTATTTTATGCCTCTATAGTATTAAAAGAACAAAACACATGCCAGGAGAACAGATCAGTTTTCTTTGTTTCAAGTGCATTGTTTTGTAATTATAGTTCAGGAGTCCTTAAAGTTCAGCTCCTGACTTACCTTGTGCTTAGAGCTTCTTACTGCTTATCTCCGTTGATTTTGTATAAGGTTCATTTCATTTCATATAGGAATTAGCCAAATGGAATATATAAACTTTGCTATTTTGTTGTTGTTGTTTTTTAATGAAGTCCTTTGCACTTAGTTTAGAAGATCCATTCATTCAGTGGTGTTAACAGAATGCCACATTGAGAGAAATTGTGATGCCAAAATATAGGCCAGCGCATCATTTTCACCTGAAATCTCTCTCACTGTTGTTTAAGGATATGTGGTTATTATTCTTTCATATTCACACGTGTAGGATGGGCTTTTCAATAATGAAGTACGTCAGGTGCTGATTCTACTGAGCTATTATTGAGAAGAAAGAATAATCAAAATGTGAAACAATAGACATTGATTGATGTTATATATGGTAGTATATCAGTTACTCAATAATTATTAAAATGGTGTTTCAGTAGGATCTTATTAAAGAATATTATCTAGTTTCCATGGTAGAGTTATTGGCAGTTATTCTTTTTCTTCTTTGTCCATTTTTTTCATATTTACAGTACCTACTGTATTACTCTATTGGTTATATCATTATGTCTTTTGAAAACAGCTAACTTAAATAATTTATAATTCAAAAGTCATTACAATATATAGTCATAAAACATCAGATCTGTGTATGGGGTAAATATCTTCAGTCAAAATAAATATATATTAATAGAAATTTATTTGGTGCTTTTTCCCTTAGAGATAAAGCTATATCTGATATCTGACAGACATAGAGAAAGGATTTTTTTCCCCCTGAGTTTATTTTTTAAAGCATGATATTTCTGGCTTTAAACTCCTAGATACCAGCAATTCTCTTTGTAGACCTTCTGGGTAGCTGGCACTATAGGCTTATGCCACCACACCAGTGGCAGGAGGATTTTTAGATTTTGTTTCTAAGAAGTCTCTTGTGGGTGACGTCACTGTTGATGTTGGCTAAAGCCTGTGCCTACAGAATATACTAAATCATTCCCAAGCAAATATCCTGTGTGGAAGGATTGCTTCAGGATAAATGTAGTTAGCATAAGGGTTTGTATTCCTTTTTCCCAAATAAGTCTTTGAGGTTTGAGGAGAGCTGGCGTTTTATAAAAGAAACAGTCTCTGGCACGGATTCCTAGGCGAGCTCCTGAGATTTGGGATGGAGACCACCCCAAGGCTTCGCTTGACTGAGTGGTTTGAACATTTATATTTTTCTACTTGGATTCCCTTCGTATTGGAAAGTAATCTGCTCCCACGCATCTAATTAATCATTCGGTTTTCCTTCATTGAAAGAAACCAAACTCTAGTCTAGGTTTCGTTTACTATCCAGTCAGCTCTGAGTTTTTAAGTCTAATAACATTAGTTATTCTAAAGAGGAAAACGCTCCTGTTTGACTTGGTCCAGGAGGGAACATCCCCGGGCAATCAGGAACATGCTTATTATTATACTTAGGTAATGATAGTGTTAGCTAAATCCACGAGTAAAGCACTCGGTCACAATCACAGGTTTTCTACAAAAAAAAAAAAAAAAAAAAAAATTATAAGCTAGAACTTCGGTTTGACCAAATTGAACTCCAACCGTGTCTCCCGGCTTTGTATTTTATCTTCTATAAGTTAGAGAACCTTTGAAAACATTTGACCTTATATTACAAGTATCCTTTAATTTTCTAGTCAACTGTTAGATTTTCTACTAACCTTCAATTAAACAAAGAAAAAAGCCTAGAAGAAAGTACATTTCTCTAGAAGTTGAGATCTAATTACTTTCTTCAGTTTTTATTATAATATTAACTGTGAACAAATGACATTACATTTTCTTTTTTAAAGAATGTTTATATTGATATATATGTATAGTATGATGCACCTATTAAATAGGTTTTAATATGCTTTTATTATATACTTCTGTTATATATAAATATATATGTATATATATATCCACACACACACACATATATATATCAGATACACACATATATATATACCAGACCTGAAAATATAACAAAAAAGAAAATTATCTTTCCAAATATTTTTTTTTGAAAAGAACCGTTCTCCTTGGTTCACAAATAATTAATAAATAAAATAAATAAGAAAACAAAGTCATAAATGCAGGATCAGGGGAGAGAATCAGAGGAGTCATGGAGTCACACACGATCCGACACGTCATACACATGTATGAAAGTGTCAGAATAAACCCCATTATTATGTCTAATTCATATATGCTAATAAGAAAGCTCTAAGAAAGAAAAGAACCTTACTCTCGTTGGCAGTCTGGTGACATTCTTAGGTAGCATCTGAACAGGAGTTTCAATTCAGATTCGTTCTAGGGAGTGACCTTAAGTGACTACTATAAGCATCTAAAAATACTTTCAAGGCAACCAAGGCCACGAGGGGACTGGCCATGAAAAGTGGGTTAGAGGACCCCAGCCCTGTATGCGGTGTTAGAAGTCAGGCATGCCCTGAGACGAGAGGGAACGATTAGCTTTTTCAGATAGCTTATTGGAAGTGGATTTGGGGAGTCTACACATTAAGTAAAGGCCATGCTCAGTACATATGGTTTGATTTTTTTTTTTTTCCTGTGCAATGCCCAGTCCAAACACAGGCTCCGACTCCCCACCCAGGCCTGCTCTGTCAGCATACATACCTTTCAGCTGCCATTGCTCTCAACGTAACTGATGCAATTTTCTGACACGCTATTGACTGGTGGATGAAGTGGCCATTCATGTCTGTCTAAAGCAAACAGTTTGGACAAAGCTGGCAGTATTTATAATGTCAGGATGAGCAGATGTTCTGAACCTGCTCTCATTTCCATATATATTCTGTTTGAACATGCCCTTGCCCATGTAAATGAAGGGGGCACGTCACTCCACTATTGCTTTCAATCCATTTCTATTTGAATAATTGGACTGAAGATTTTAAATGGCTCTAATTTGCATGGTAGTATTTCAGGGGCTTTTGAGGTAAATTAAAGTAATTTCAGCCCCTGCCTGGATCAGGAGATCTTGCATGTGCGTGATTAGACATCATTCACCTTGAAGCAGCTCTCAGTGAGAAAAGATAATATTTATTCATACAATAATTTTCGGGTATGAATTGAATGGAAAGGGTCAGCTTGTAACTCAAGAATTCTTCTAAATGTGAGGATTCATTCCAGGCCTAGGTTAAGTAACGAACTCTTCACAGTGCAACTCTATTTCATTCTAGAAATATGCACTTAGCAATTTTACTTTAAACGAAGGGTGGGAAGTGGTCCATGATTATACTGTGGTGTAGGAAATGAAGGCAGGACCATGTAGGGACTGTAGTGCCATGATCTGATTCCCTGTGTTTCGTTTCTGTAGAGCCGCCACATTTTGTTGTAAAGCCTCGGGACCAGGTGGTTGCCTTGGGAAGAACTGTGACTTTTCAGTGCGAAGCAACCGGAAACCCTCAGCCAGCTATCTTTTGGAGGAGAGAGGGGAGTCAGGTATAACAATTTTCTACCTTTTTCTTTCTTTCTTTCTTTCTTTCTTTATTTCTTTCTTTCTTTCTTTCTTTCTTTCTTTCTTTCTTTCTTTCTTTCTTTCTTTCTTTCTTTCTTTCTTTCTTTCTTTCTTTCTTTTTCTTTTTTCTTTCTTTTTTCTTTTATCTTCCTTTCTTTTTTTTTTTTTTTTTAATACAGAAAATACGGGTATTAGTTATCTGTGAAGAAAAAATCCAAGGATCATGAAATTAGAGACCAATCACTTTAGCAAGAAGTGAGTTAGTCAAAAACCCCAGAAATGTTTAGAATGAAGAGGGAAGAAAAGGGGGTCTCTGTTTGAATTCTCAGAGCCATTTTCAATGCCTTATTTTAACACTCAGATTGGTGTGTGTAAGCCACCATTTTGCTATATAAATGTTCCTTTTACTTTGAAACTGTCCGCCACTAATAAAGCCTAGTCTATTGTCTCTATATAATGCAATTGTGTTTTCCGTTATGCAGCTATCTAGAATCACACACAAACAGATTTAAGTATATTGGAAATGAAACGGAGATGAGTTTGAGTCCATGTGAGTTCTGCAGAAGCTCAGGAACATATATATCTTCTGAAGCTCCAAATGATGTAAAATTCCCGTTAGCATCAATGCCATGCCCCCTAGAGTTCAATACTCTCCAGTCTTTACAACTATCATCTGTACTTATTACCTGCAGATAGATCGTGTTTTCTAAACATTCTGTAATCTAGAATATTAACTCCTGAGTTGCCAGGTTTCAGCATAGTCCGTAAAGCAACGGCAGAGTTGAAAATCTCTTCTTATCTCATCTCTGTGATTTTTTTTTTCCCTTCTTAAATAAGGTGAATTACTTTACTTGTAATAGTTAATTCCATTCATTTTCAGTGTGGTCATTCCTTGGTCTGTCTTACTGTTGTTTGACTCCGTGTTAGGGATACCACAGTTCTGCTTCTAAACTCTGTGATCTTTCGAGGGCAGTGCCACCAACTTCAATTATTTTTTTAAGTTCTTGTTGATAAACAAACATCAGTTTGATTACACATGTGGGCTATCATTTGAATTCTAATATCTTGGTGGGTTCTAAGATACTCCATTTGGCTGCACAAAATTAAGTTTGCTGGGAGCAAGTTAAAGACAAGAATTAATAGAGCAAGGAGAATTGAGATTGGATTATACAAGAATATCTTTATTGTAAAAATTGTAATCCACAAGACGTCCATTTTAGTAGTGTGACTCTTCTACTGAATTAATTTCCAAAATTCTTAATTACTCTGGCTCAGCAGTGAAAATTGTTTTGCATAAAGAGTCATTAAAACTTGTCCCACCGAGTATTACCTAACCCTTTACAGAATGACTCTTACTAAATAGCACCCAGACTTTAAAAGTAAAGCAGTATCCTCAGCTAGAAAAAGGTCAATCCACTTGGTTTCTTCAAAAACAACACGTGAAGTACAAACTTCTAAGGAATTGCATATTCTTGTTCAATTCTACATGGACTTCCAAACCTCCACAACATGCATTCTTATCTCCTAACAGGAGAACAGGATACACCACAGCTAAGTGATGGATTAGTGGTCCAGAGCAGTAGAGGTCGACAGCAGGGAGAAATGCTTGTTATGGAGCCAAAATAGCATCCTTGAGTGTAGTTTATCAGAATGAGTTTACATTTTCAATTTGTTTATGTATTGTACTATTAGCCATTCATATGCAGTGCCAGATTTTTGTTGTCATTTGCATAGATATATTTTAGTCTATCAAAATTTAGTCTCCTTGTATGTTCAATATTATTCTCAAACTGATGGTTATAAAGATGCATGTGAGTATTGACAATTTTAACTTGTTTTTATATATATCCCATTTAGCTTTATATTAAATGTTTTATGTTTAATAATATGTATTTATACATGTGCCCATCAATATATATATGGCTTGTGGTGAAAGGATATTTAGTTTATATATATGTGTATATCTACACATATATTTGCAAATGTACACATTAACTTCGCCACGCTCTCCGGACCTAGCGGTTAATCTGTTCATATTCTTTCCTCCCTAATTCTGGTTTCAGAACCTGCTTTTCTCCTACCAGCCTCCACAGTCCTCTAGCCGATTTTCAGTTTCCCAGACAGGAGACCTCACCATTACGAACGTCCAGCGGTCTGATGTCGGCTACTACATCTGTCAGACTTTAAATGTTGCTGGAAGTATCATCACAAAGGCCTATTTGGAAGTTACTGATGGTAAAGTAAAATATTTTCTTTCAGAATAATCTGGATTGGTTTAGGGTCTGAAAGAGCCTTGTGGATGTTTTCACATCCAGCTTCTCTCTCTTCCTTACAGTTATTTCAGTGTAAACTAAAGATGGTGCCGGTACAATAGTGACTCTATTGTTCTTCCTCTAAAACATACTATACCTCTGTGTATTGATCAGATTCCTAAAACTACAGAGATTCTTCATGAACAATTTCATTCTGAAGAGCCGAGCACAGGAAAGTTTTCAAGTTTCAGAGAAATGTAAAACAAGACACAGTCTTGTAGAGTCTGTAGACTCTCACTAGAACCCAACATTTCTACTATTTTCTCTAAATGAGGAAGAAGAATTGATTGTCAATTCAAAAGCTGACAGATAACAATATGATAGGTTTTCATCATAGTCTTGATCTATTCTATTTATTAATTCCCTAAACATGGTCAGCTATTGGAAAATATATTATAAAGACATGGTAATTGAGAAAAATTTCCAAACTACAAAATACAAATAGTAATCTTCTGAAAATATAGAAGAAATAATAAATTGTTTATAAATATATTTATACATGTGTGCATATATATGTACATTTGTGATATAATATTTTAGTTTTTGAAATATTTATTTCATAAAAGAAAAGGTATATAAATATATGAAATAGATATTTATAGATATATGTGCATATATTTACTCTACATGCTAAGATACCTATACATAGGTTAAATACATATATTTTAGATATATAATAAGTATATTTATATATGTATAACATGTGTAATATATATATTGATGCAGTACATTTGTGTATGTGGGTGTATAATCAAGAAAGCATTACTGTACACATCTTTGAAATCACAATGACATTGCTTTTTGTTTTCAATATTGAATTTATTTAAAAACATAAAATTATTTTGCAATTTTAATTCCAAGCAGCAGATTAAGGGTCCTGAAAAGCAAGCACTTCATTGTCTTTCAAGGAAAGCGACAGTGCCAGAATAAAGGAAGAGAGTCGGAAATAAAAGATGCTAGTTATTCTTTCTTTCCTTATAGTTGACTGTGCTCTTTGTGTAGCTTCTGCGTTCATGAGTGGATGTGTGTGATGCAGGTGGAGGCCACAGGACACTTCAGGCGCCTTCTACTTGTTATCAAGACAGAGTCTCTCACTGACGGGGAACTGGGCAGAACGACTAGGCTGGTTGGCTAGGGCGCCCCCAAATTCCTGCTGCCTCTGCCTCCCCCATCCTAGGATGAAATGCACACAAAATAGTCATTCCATCATTATTTCTAGAAGAGACCATGCTTGTCACATATAGCTCCATTGCCATTTTATTTAACTTCAGCTGGGCATAGATAGCTGAACGATGCAGTCTCTTTTCTGTTCGACAGGTCTGCCTGCTCTATTTCATATAGACTTGGTGATTATAGCTTAGAGTCCATCTTAAAGGCTGATGCAAGTCTTCAGCTTAGAACTCCTTATTTTAGTTTTGCTAAACTGGCCAAAAAGAAAATCAGATGAGACTATAAACCCTAAACATGGCTCAGCAGTAAAGCGCACTGTCTGCTCTTCCAGAGGTCCTGAGTTCAATCCCCAGGAACCCACATAGTGCTCACAACCATCTATAATGGGATCTGATGTCCTCTCCTGGCATGCAGAGGTAGATGCAGATAGAATACTCATGTGCATAAAAGGAATAAATGAATCTTTTTCTATAAAAGACTGCATACTCTTCTCAAAATTGTAATGTTTTGATTCTTCATATTCTGAAATCATCCACTCAGAAATCATATATTTCCCATATACATCTCAGTTTATTCAGTTTTTCTTTAATATCTCTCAGTAATGTCATTGTATTCAGAATATAAATTTGCATATACTTTCTAGTTACAGCTGATATTTTGATGTGTCTATATGTGAATTTAAATTTTTCATTTCTGAGTGGTTTGTAGAAAGTGCTTGTTTATGCAGTTAAATTTTTGTGTGCTAACTTTTCATCAAGCAACTTTGATAAATTCCTTCATTTTTTATAATGTTTTTAGTAAGTAAATTATCCTGAAATTTTTATATACAGTATCTGCCAGCTGAAAATAAAAGCTCTTACTTCTTCATACAGAAAATGTATATAAATAATATAACATATACATGTTTTATTTATAATTGAAATTTTATATATATTATACACCCCTTGTCTCCTTTTCTTATCTTCATTGTGTAATGAGTAGATTTTAACTGTGGACATATTCTTCTTTATTCTACCTTTGAAGGAAAACATTCAGTTTTCCAAGTTGAGTTGGACTTCTGTAGCTAACACTGAATTTGGTGGCTTTTTCGGGGATGATTTTTAGAGGTGTATCCTGGAGGTGTCGGGATGTTTAGTGTCCTTCAGTGTGCTGTACAGTACACACTTCACACTCTAGAGACTCCATTCTGAATACCACACTGCTTACGTGCTTCTCTGTGTAGTGCTGCTTCTGTGTCTCCCATTGTTGCATATTTATACTGTCTCGAATTTCATTTTCTACAGGGAGTTTGCCCTCACCCCACTAAATATGAGTCCTATGGCCCCATCCCTGCCATCTGTACACAGATTTATTCCATAATTCCATATGTTTCACCCTATATCTTGTGTTCCTCTGTTATTCGTTATAGTCCAAGTTACATGAAATTTGAGCCATTTTCTGTTTAGTCAAGTCAATATTTGCCTAGTATCCACCCCAGATTTAATATGATAGATGCTTAGTAGATATCATTGAGTGTCAGGAAGAGAAAAAAAAAAAAAAAAAGCAGCTAGCTCCTAGCAAGAATTCAAAACCAGGATTGTCACTGTCATAAAACTTCAGTATCTTATCCTTGCCTATGACACATCCTTTATGTTACACTGACAATGCATTTCTTGTACATGCTGTGCATTATGGCCATTAGATCACAACTGTGAAGACCACCTAATAGAAAGTAGAGCTCTAAAAATCACTCATACACTTATAATTGCAACTTAATATGGCTATCTATAAAATAAGATAAACAAAACTGTTGGATTTTTTCCAAGTATCTCTATTCTCATAATTAAAAGGAAAGATTTTTTTTTTTTTTTTTTTTTTTTGGCCAAAGAAATGGCTCACTGCATAAACTGTCTGCTGTATAAGCCTGGACCACCTAAACTCCCATAAAATTCCCATCAGGGCCACAGGTCTGTAAGCTCAGAACTAGGCAGGCCAATTTCCAGTCTTACCAATAAGAGAGTTGCAGGTTCACAAGAGACCCCTGTCCCCAAAAATGTGCAGTGTGATAGCATGTTGACCTGTTGGCTTGCAGACACGGTACGTTCTCCATGTTATTTGATTTGTCTTCTTGACTGTCTGTATTGTTGGCAAACACAGTAAGAGAAAGGCAGGAGAAAGGCTAAGGCGGGAAGGGAGTAGCGGCTGTCTGTGGTATGATACCCATACCGGAGTGTCAGCTTTACTGACACTGTACAATGTGCATGTGCACATTTATATCTCCTTACTATGAGATTACAAGGAAAATGAAGATTACCAAACTAAAACCCCTTGTATACATCTCTGAGAGGTCTGATATGCAGTAAAGCGAGCCTGTTCTTCGGCTCCTTTTGTATGCAGACAAGTCACTTGACTTTAAAGTTTCAGTCCCTAATTCCTAAAAGGAATATTTATAATACTGTATCCCTCAAATCTTCCATTTTCAATAGACAGCTCTTTAAAGCCCTTGAAAATAGATGACAATTGAAATATTTACTTGGATGTTTGCTGATGTACACATATACATTTTTTATATGTGAACCACTCTGTAACTAGAGTGAAAATCCATGACTCCATTCCACTCCATTACACAGTTCCAATTCTTGTACTCTCTGTCTTAGTGCCGGATATTTCTCTTGCATAATTCCAGTGTAAGGTATTAGACACTGATATGAAATCTGTCTTACAATGTGTAAATTTAGATTTTACCTATCAATGGACCGTATTTGTTGATATTAACTAAAGTGTTTCATTAGTTTTTTTTTTTTTTTTTTTTTTTTGGTTTTTCGAGACAGGGTTTCTCTGTCTAGCCCTGGCTGTCCTGGAACTCAACATGACTGAAACATCCAATATTTATTTTATGTC
>NC_034601.1:65121814-65179748 GCF_900095145.1 Mus pahari
CTCACTTGGTAGACCAGGCTGGCCTCGAACTCAGAAATCCGCCTGCCTCTGCCTCCCGAGTGCTGGGATTAAAGGCCTGCGCCACCAGGCCCGGCTTCATTAGTATTTTATACCCATTGATGAACACGCTGTGGATTTGTTTTCTGGGCCTAGAAGTATGAAAGTGCTTTAATGACATCTTATATTTCCAGCTCTGATTGACATATTAGCTTTTGTATAGGACAGGAGAATGGCCTTTGGCAGTTCCCTAAGCACATTCGTGACTACTCTTTCATCTCAGTATCCACTGAGTGCTCCTGAGCTGGTTCCAACAAGAATGGTGCCCTCATTTTATAGATTTAAAAATGTGGAGAAGTTGGGAGAGACGGCTCAGTGTATAAAGCATCCCTGCGGTCCCAGCACTCAGGAGGCAGTGACATAGGATCCCGGGGGAGGTTGGGTACCTAGCCTAGCCTGTATTGGGATGCTCCTGAGGAACCAAGACACTGTGACCCATTCAATAACATGGAGAACAATGAGAGAGGAGACCAGACTCAATCTTTGGTCTCTCCATGCATGTTCATGCTCATGCATGGACACAATGGCACATACCACACATATACACAAGCAAACGACACAGAAAACTGGGGATTAAGAAACTAACCACAAGACACATGGCAGATGATGAAAGTGTCTTTTTATTGCTTTGTTTTTGTTACCTCCACAGTAGAAATGGTGCAGACATAACTGACAGCAAGAGAACCCATCAGTAAACTGGGTCAGGGTAGAATTGGGGAGGTATTCCTGATACCTTATAAAGCAACTCTGGGCAATCAGACCTAAGTTATAATAGACCCCTGACATTTGATGGCTTCTAAATATAGCAATAGTACCAAATGTCAGCCATGTTAGCGCTAGACATAATGATAATCAATTGGAGTGAAGCCCTCTGTTGCTAATTCAATAAATGTCTGGAAATATGTATTCATACTGATAATCAGTGGAACAGAGGTGGTCTTATAAATGCCCAGTGGATTTACCAGGAAGGATCTGTAATTCGATTTTAGCAAGCCTCCCTCCACATATAATACAGAGAGGATGTTTAAAAGCCCAAGTAAAGGAATTGTTGGCTTCCTTTTCCCTTCAGTGTGGTATCTAAAACACTTCTGCCAAGCTTATATATTCAGCCTTCTCATTTCCTCGCTCTACTGGCAAACTTCACACCAGTAAAGATGGCAAGGAAGGGAGCTGGAAGCGTGGGGTGCAAGCGCATAGCCGCTGATCTCACTTAATTGCTTTCTTTTTATGGGAATGCATAAAACTAATAATTATTGCATGATAAACGAGGAACAAATTGAAGTGTGACTCCAGCTTGTGAAAATCTTTGGTGCATAAAACTTTGAACATGACACATCCAGATTCGCAAATTAATGCATCCAAAATTTAGCATCCTCTGGCAGCCAGACTCCTTCAGTCAGGCTACTTGTTAGAATTCTCTCTCAGATATTTGCATCTTTTTTTTCTTTCTTAAACTCCGAGATCCAGAATTTTAAAGCTTAATAATTGAAAACAATTTCCTGAAATTAAACAAACAACTTGAATTCATTTTAAAGAAATCTAAGCATGCTAAGCATGCTAAGCTGTCTCAATCAGGAGAGGGGAATGGTTTTCTAATTTTGTGCTTCTTCCTCTACACGTGTG
Organism: Mus pahari; assembly: GCF_900095145.1. NCBI lineage: Eukaryota > Metazoa > Chordata > Mammalia > Rodentia > Muridae > Mus > Mus pahari. The sequence continues at coordinate 65,123,495 of NC_034601.1, forward strand.
TTAGAGTCTCACTGAAATAGTGACTTTAAGACCTAACAGTTTTCAGGTGTTTTATATTGTACAATAATTTTATTCAATTATAATAAAATTTTTCTCCTTTAGTCCTTTTTCAATAGGTTTAAGTTAGTATTAAAAACAGCCTTGCTATGTGGTGGTGCCTTTAATCCCAGCACTTGGGAGGCAAAGACAGATGGATCTCCAGGTTTGAGGCCAGCCTGGTCAACATAGTGAGTGCCAAGACAGCCAGGGCAACACAGAGAAACCCTGTCTTGAAAAGTGGATAGACGGATGGATGGATGGATGGATGGATGGATGGATGGATGGATGGATGAATGGATGGATGGATGGATGGATGGATGGATGGGTGGGTGGATGGATGAGTGGGTGGGTGGATAGATATATGGATGGATGGATGAATGGATGGATGGATGGATGGATGAGTGGATTGATGGGTGGGTGGATGGATGGGTGGGTGGATAGATAGATAGATAGATAGATAGATAGATAGATAGATAGATAGATAGACAGACCTAGGGTTTTATGAGTGCTGTCTCTGTGTACACATATGTTTCTTTGTGCTTTTTCTTTTACTCTAACATTTATTTTGCCCTATCGTGGCTTATCTTTTTATTTGCCTGTTTTATAAATCAAAGAAGAAAGAAGGTATGGAGATGTATGGATGGGGAGGTGGGGTGGATCTAGAGGAGAAGGGTATATTGTAAGCTAAATATATGGTATGGGAAAGAGTATATTTTCAATTAAAAGAAAACACACAGTATTGACTGAATGCATTTGCCATGTGTGTTTATTCTAAGCATGTGTGCCAAGCTTGAATGTCAACCGCACGTATCTCTCTGGATTAGCCACCAGGAATATGATATTAACTTTCCAGTGACTCTGAAACCATTATAGGGTGATGATGCTGATTTTTAACCTGTATATATATTTCAGTAGAAAAAAAATCATTCCAGTGTCCTAGACATTGCTCAGTGGATAAAGGGCTTGACTCACAAGTGTGGAGGATGAAGTTTGTGTGGCTACAACCTGTGTTAAAGCTGAGTGGATGAGGTGTTGTGCAGTCAGCAGTAATCCAAGCAGTCAGGAGATTGGAGGGGATTTCCTGGAAAGCCGGCTGTCTGGACTGGGCAAACCGAAAATCTGTGCTTAAGTAGAGAGCACTATTACGGCACCCAACATCAACCTCTGGACTCTGCACTCACATGCATGGGCATGCATGCACGCTCACCCACATGTGTGCTCTCACACACACCCCACACACATGTGGATGGATACATATGCACAAAAATATGAATATCTCAAACACACGCGCACACACACACACACACACCTTCCCAAAAGAAGAAAGAAGAGGAAGAAAGGGAAGAAATGAAGGAAGGGGGAAGGAGGGAGAGAGGGAGGGAGCAGATAGACCATTCTGAGATAAAAAAGATAGCAAGTTCAATACTATTTGTTTATAAATGAAACTCCAACGCCCCTTTTAAAATTCAAAATCGTCAAACATTCTGCATGTTAACTTCCTTTCGAGGTGACAGCATGGTTGTTAGAGACAAAAACAAGTGTGATATCAGGTTGACCTTGGTTCATTCATTAAAGTCTGTCTTGTACATTTCTGTGAGATAAATGTGTTAAACGTTTCCGCGTCTTGTGCTTCTTCTTGTTTACAGTATTCTGCTCTCCCCATTATGAGCCTTCTTCACCAGCCACAGCCTTCATTCAATTTTTGAACACTTAGATCAGTCCCTAGATAATGCAGCAGACCTAGTTGGTCATTTGAAAGGCATACATTGTATCTCATTTTAATATTCCTAATCAGTGCATCATGTAAATGCATTCTGAATAATGCATATCTCTACTTTAATTACTTGTTTAATTATCTTTAGTTGTTTGGTTTTTTGTTTTTTTTGTTTTTTGTTTTTTTTAATTTCAAAAGCCTACAGCAATGGCTGTTGCTCAGATGATTAGAAAATTGCTTCCAGTTGCAGAAATCTATTTCCTGTTGTTTCTTTTGGCAGTGATTGCAGACCGGCCTCCCCCAGTCATTCGGCAAGGTCCTGTGAATCAGACTGTAGCAGTGGATGGCACTTTAATCCTCAGCTGTGTGGCCACAGGCAGTCCAGCGCCCACAATTCTGTGGAGGAAGGATGGGGTCCTTGTTTCGACCCAAGATTCTCGGATCAAACAGTTGGAGAGTGGCGTGCTGCAGATCCGCTATGCTAAGGTAACTTGCAAAGACGTGGGCTTCCTCCTTGGTCCCACTTGATTTTCATAGGCAGCAACTAGCATTGACATACCGTCCCCTAGATGAAATACTAAATACAAATACTGATACATTTTCATGGGATGCATGGTTTGTTCAGACATGCCGCTGAGCCTGCTTGAGGTGATTTGACTCATAACTTAGATTATGGTAAGTAATTTAAGGTCCTACGAAGAAGCAAGAAAAGGCTTTGGAAAACATATGGAGGAAAGTATTGGGGACCTGAGAGAGGGAATATTCTCTCTCTCTCTCTCTGTGTGTGTGTGTGTGTGTGTGTGTGTGCGTGCGTGTATGAGAGAGAGAGAGAGAGAGAGAGAGAGAGAGAGAGAGAGAGAGAGAGAGAGAATATGCAGGCATTTTGTAAGAAACCAGCAAGGTAAATTTTCTAGTATTGTAGCTATTTGGCCCAGCATTTTGCAATTACAGAATGTCATACACATAGAAAACGCTTATAAAGCCACACACTAACTCAGTGCACATTTCACATCAGAATGCTATGTGATAAAAGCCCACAGATGGGTGGAAACAAATGTAGGGATTTACCATCTAGGGTCATCTCCTATCTGTTCCTTCGGAACTCTTTTACATTGTCTTAACTTGGATTTGCTTTTGCGGTCTTGTTCAGACAAGCTTTGGAGGCACAGGAAACAAGAGTCCTGGGCAGCGATGTGCAGTCATTTCCATTGCCTGCATCAGTATCGTGGGTGGCTTCTTGGGAGTTGTGAATCAACATCACCATTGGTTTTGTGTGCCATGGGAGGTGCGGTGTTGTTCCTCTTGGTGGCAACCTTGTTCTTGTTCTCCGCAGAGCCAGATGACAATGTTATCTGAAGATGGAGAGTTGTTACATTAATCAGAAGGATGTGGCTTTCGCATGCTGCTCCCAGTTTTAGGTTGAGCCAGAGTTTACTGTTGGCTTCAGTCTTCAGAAGGGAGGGTGCTTGTTCCCTCAAGGGTTTTGGTTTCAAGTCTGACACTGACTTAAGTTTTATAATAAGGGGGGAGGGGCATAGAGTGGACAGTTTAAGAAGATACCATTTAAATGGTTTGTCCTAATCTTTGATGCTAAACTTAGTCTGTTAAAGATCTATCTATCTATTTTACCCAAGATAACCGTATAAAGGCTCTTTTATTTCTATCTTCATGCAATATGTTCCTTTATATTTTAAGGAAAAAAAATACATTCAATTACAGGGACATTTCTTCAAAGATTTCAATGTTGTGATCTGTATTCGTGGGCTATTGGAAAACCTGTCATTGTTTTTCCAGCCCAGAAAGGCCTTGATGGTTCGAATTATTTCTTTTCTGTGTGCTTTCGCAGCTGGGTGACACGGGTCGGTACACCTGCACCGCATCGACCCCGAGTGGTGAGGCCACGTGGAGCGCTTACATCGAAGTCCAGGGTAAATTCATCCATTTCCTCTTAATGCTTTCTTTGACAAACAAAGCCAGTGTCCTGGTCCCCAGGAAGGCAAGTTAATGTGTTGCCCGAGTTCCTGTGCCAGTTTTTGTATGTATAACTGGTTTTCCTCCTTCCACTCTTGTTAGAATTTGGAGTTCCCGTTCAACCTCCGAGACCCACCGACCCCAACTTAATCCCCAGTGCCCCTTCAAAGCCCGAAGTTACAGATGTCAGCAAAAACACAGTCACTTTATCGTGGCAGCCAAACTTGAACTCAGGAGCAACCCCAACATCTTACATTATAGAAGCCTTCAGGTAGGGTGAGAGGGTCACAGAGGGGTACTTGCAAGCTCCCCACTTTTTTTTTTTTTTTTTTTTTGCATCCAGTGTTCTTGCTCTAACAAATGTTATCTCTCCTTAGCCATGCATCTGGGAGCAGCTGGCAGACGGCGGCAGAAAATGTGAAAACAGAAACATTTGCCATCAAAGGCCTCAAACCTAACGCCATTTACCTTTTCCTGGTGAGGGCAGCGAATGCTTATGGGATTAGTGATCCAAGCCAAATATCAGATCCAGTGAAAACACAGGGTAAGTGATAACTGACTGAAGACTGAAACACCTACTTGTCCGTAGATGTTATCATGATAGTGGTGGTGTGTGTGTGTGTGTGTGTGTGTGTGTGTTAATGTATGTGTGTGTGATGTGTGTATTACATGCCAAGGTAGCACATTTGCAAACTTTATTTATTTATTTTTTTACTGCAAAACACAAACTGTGATTTTTCTGAATTGAGAATATCAAGATTGATAACACACTGAATTGCTCCTCTTAGGATTTCAAATCCACTGAAAATATCCCGTGATGTGATTCTGTTTGTATAGTCTTTTTCAATTTTGTGAATTTTAAGCCAAGTATCTTAATCCGACCACAATTGTATTGAAAACTGAGTAAATTTGTTCAGGCCAAAATTCAGTTCACCAAGCCTCCAAGATAATTTTTCAGAATTCCTACCCGAGTTAACTCATGTCATGGGAAAATCACCCAGAGGTAAGAGACCATTTTAAACTGTGTCTTGGTGTCTCTGTAATCAACATCCTGGAAGCCATGGCAGAATTACTTTGGGCCTTTGGTTGTTTTAGTCTCTCATTTTTATTGTGTGGGGCATGATATGAACCTTTTAAATGGAAAATAACATATATTTTGATGAAAGCTAGGTGGAAATGAGAGATCAAAGCCAGAACTATTGAAAGCCCACTACCACATGGAAATCGGAAATGTTACTCACTGGGACGTCCTTTTCAAAATATGTTCCTTTGCATCTTTTGTCGATTGAAATTATTTTCGTCTTTTGATAAATTATATTTCCTGTCTACCCTCTTAATCTTTCTATTATTTTAATATTCTTCTTGAAGGAAAAATACTATTTTTATATACTCCTTGAAGGAAAACTTATACTTATTGGAATCCATTTTTAACTTTTCTTTAAACCTAATATCATTATAATTAAAATACACTTGCTTTTATCTTAGCAATAGTGACTCTAAAGATGGTTAGAAATGTAAAATTGTCTCCCTACACACAAGAGCATTAACTCCGAGTTAACATTTCCAAAGTAAAAAGCATGGAGTAGTTACAATGAGAGAAACAAGTTACACACAAATAGCCTGAAAGACTCACACAATTTTCTTCTTTGTATGGGAGAGCAGACGACAGTAGTGTTTCAGTAGTGTTTCATAAGCTCCTAGAGTCCATCTCAATAGTCGTTTGGGGAGGACACTTAGCTTTTGAAATCACCGAGAAAGTAAAGCAGAGCCGCGGAACACGCCCATGTCTGCTCCTTGTGTATTGAATTCAACACACCCAGATGCCATATTTGCTAGGGTGAGTCACCTGCTCAGGAGCTTTAATAGACTTGGAGCCTGCCTTGAGGCAGTGTGAGGTTTGCCATATCAGATATACATTTGTAAAGAATGTAGAAACTACAGCCACTTCTAACTGAATTTAAATTTCCCTCAAACTTCCCTCCCCAAGTAGAAGTTTCTGTCTACCTACCCTATGTCTCTCCAGTAGAATCTAAATGCCAGTGTTGTTGACCAACTTAAGGCTAGTCTTTCATCATGAGAATGGTTTGGGGGCATCCTCATTTGCAAATGATAATGTTGTTCGTATGTGTTATGAAGATCATTTCTCCTTTTATTTGGGCTAAAATAGCCTCCTGCAGATGCATAGTTAGTAAAACAGTATAAGAAAATGAATCTATGTCAACCAGGAGACTATCTAGAGAAATATACATACTGTTTTGGAATAAAGGACATTTTTCTGTGATCGCCTCAGTCTAGCCCAGGTGGTGCTCAGCAAGTTGATCAGTCCTAAATGTCCTATCTCCTTGAGTATTAAATGGAGCTAACTAAATTCCCTCCCCAAGAGTTGACAAGGATTGTTACTAGTTTTTAATAATTATTAATATTATTATGACTTTTCCTAAGTCATAGCAAACGTGCTTCTTTCAGCGTCTAAACTAAGAATCAAGAAGGCTCATAGAAAATTCAGCTATCATAACACTACAAAAAGTAGCAAGTGAAGCCAAATGAGAGGATCAATTAAATATATCCTGACAGCTCGGAATGATGAGCCAGCACTAACAAGATTAAAATTAATAGAGCAAATTAAAAAATCTGGTACTTGAATAATGGTCTGAAAAAATCGCTATAAAAGGCTGGGATAAGTGGACTGGCTTAAGGAGGGGGTGTTCGTCGGGGTTCAGTGAAGTGTGCAGGCTCCGGTTGAAACCAACTCTTGAGATCTGTCTGTGTTCACTGAATGGTCTGCTTGCCAACTCAACAAAGTTCACCCTTACTGGAATTATCAGAAATATGTCAGAATCAAGTCATCTCTCCCCTTGTATTTTGAACCGGTCAGATAATGAAATATGTAATGCCCTGGATGTGAACACCACATTTGCAGGTTGACTCTCAAAATTCTGTTTTATTTTGGCTGGAACTGTACTGTGAATCGAACCCAGGCTCTCATAGTCACAAGATTGTACCTCACCCAAGAGCTCTAACCCCAGCCCTGACGCCTTAGTCTGCTAAGAGGAGACCAGTGACAACATGTGGTGAATGAATGACTGAAAAATCAATCCTAATAAAAGAAATTCAAGAATCTTGATATGCCTAAGCCAAAACCAAAAACCACATAAAGACTATGAGATCCCTTTCTTGCCATCTTACGTGACAATGAACCTGGCAACATTTGGTTCTGCGAGGACTATCAGCTGTGTGGCTGTCAGACAGGGGTCGTATGGGTTTTGTCGGCATGCAATGCCATTCTGACTCCGTAGGCCCTATCCTTAAACAATTCTTGAGCCTTAACATTTAATGGAAAAGAACACGTATAGAATATTACATAGGATTCATCGGGAATACCAGTATGGGCCTGAGGAGAAAGCTGTAGGACTGTGCCACTCAAGCATGAGGGCCTGAGCCCAGTCCTTGGCATCCGTGGAAGAACTCAGACACGCAGTAAAGTTCTTGCCTCGACTCAGTTCTTGCCTCGTGTGCAGAAGGCCCTGGGTTGGGCTGATGGGAGGGTGCTATCTAGCTTCCCCAAGTCACGTGAGCTGTGGTTGCCCTAGGGGAAGGCGCACCCATACTGCTCGCGATTTTTGTTTCTATTTTCCTGTTCCATCTGCTTCCCTCTCTCCTTGGAGGTGGTGGCTTCAGGCAGAAGAGCCATGGAGAGAACAGAGATGCGTTTGAGATGGCCTAGAATGGCTGAATATTTTCTCCCTAGCTTTGTCTGCACGGTCTAAGACAACATTGGGATGCCGGTATAGGGAAATGGGAGAAGGGCGGGGTCAGGCGTTATCCTAGCGTCATTATTTTTATCATCTTGTTCATTTATTTATTTTGGGGTTTGTTCTGTTTTGTTTTGCTTGTTCCCAAAAAGGGACTCACTGTGTAGCTTTGGCTATCCTGTCCTCCCTCAGTATGAAGACCAGGCTAGCCCAGGATTCACAGAGATCCACCTGTCTCTGCCCTCCAAGTGCTGGGATTAAAGGTGTGCGCCACCACGCCCCGCCATCTTCCTTACTTATAAACTTAATTTTTAGGTGGGGCATGCAGACAGTCAGGTGGCACAAATGTTTAATAGTGGTTGAGCCTTCTATCCTTTCTTCTGTTCATCTTGGTTTTCTGGCCTCCACAAATCTCTCTTTTTTTTTTTTTTTTTTTTTTTTTTGGTTTTTCGAGACAGGGTTTCTCTGTGTAGTCCTGGCTGTCCTGGAACTCACTCTGTAGACCAGGCTGGCCTTGAACTCAGAAATCCACCTTCCTCTGCCTCCCGAGTGCTGGGATTAAAGGCATGTGCCACCATGCCCGGCTCACAAATCTCATTTTTTAAATATTCATGGTTTTTCTTCCTTCCTATCCTGGGACAGGGGTATTTTATCATTTAGCAAACTTTCGCTTTTTTTTTTTTTTTTCATTTTGGTTTGGTATTGGTATTGGTTTTGGGTTTTTTGGTTTGTTTGTTTGATTGGTTGGTTGGTTTTGTTGGTGGTGGTGTTTAGGTTGCAACACATCTAAACTGCATATGTCAAAATATAATAGTCTATTAATTCGTTCCGTAGTCCCTTTCAAATCTTAATGGTTTTTTGTTCTTTACACTGCATTTTCTTTTACTATTTGAAAGAGAAACACATCTGTACATCAGAAGGCCTCTTTCGCAATAGGCAGTTTTTGCTGAGTAGAGTGAAATAAATTCAGAAAAACAGTTCCACCCCCACCCCCCGCAATAGTACAACATAAAGGACCCTAGTGGCTGTTCACTTCTTACTGTGTTGCTCATCTCCTCTGAAACATTTTAAGTATTTATGAGACTGCAAACACATTATTAAACCTCACATACAATATTGTAAGCTAAACCGTTGTCAATGAAAATGGCGGTAAGTGTGCTTGTCTGGAACCTAACCCGACTTGCAGCATCAGACCTTTGCCATAGCTTCAGTGGCTTTCCCTGTGCAGCGTTTCCGTGCCATCCGCTGGCAAGATAGTTGGGAAAAGACCCAGGTCTCTCCTAGGAGATGTGCGGCTCAGCTGCCTTCCACGCTCAGTTTCCCCTGGCTGTCTGCAAGCTTTACATTCCCCCGTGGGCTCAGCTGCAATTCGCTGCCCCTTTCTTCCTTGAATAGTTAGGATCCAGGCAGAGGGCTGAATCAAACTCAGAGTCAGCCCCGTGCCCTAAGGCTCAGCAGTGTAATGATCATTACATGGTATGAGGCTCTCTTAAAAATTACTGTTTGCCACTGTTATCTTTGCCTCTTGCCCTTCTCAACTTTCACGGGTTTCCTGCGTGTTCTGCCTCTCCCCTCCCCCCTTCTGTTTCTCTTCATCTGATCCTGATGAAAAGGTTAAGCCGTTATGGATGGAGAGATAGCTAAGAGCCCTCGCCCTGGAAGCATAAGGCTGTACATTTGAGTCCCAGTGTCCACATAAAAAGGCCCACCGTGACCACATAGCCTGTGGTTATGGGGAATGGTCAGAGACATGAGGACCGCTGATGAGTTTTCAGACTGTCAGCCTAGCTCCAGGCTGAGATGCCATGTCAAGGGAATAAGGCAGAGAGTGATAAAGCAGAGCATCTGATGCCCTTCCCGGGCCCTGCAGATAAACGCACACGTGCACGCACACACCCCTGTGCACACATGCACCTGAGTGCACATGCGCACATGCACACATACAAAGGTGTGCATATTTTCTTAGTTGTATTCAGGCTGCCTTCATGGTTCCACTCATTCTTCTCTTCTGGGAGTTGCTCTCCATGCGGTAGCAGCAAATGGGGCCAGACTTGAGTTGTGTGTTCTTTGAATTGTTACAGATGTCCCGCCAACCAGCCAAGGGGTGGACCACAAGCAGGTCCAGAGAGAACTGGGGAATGTCGTGTTGCATCTCCACAACCCGACCATCCTTTCTTCCTCCTCAGTCGAAGTGCACTGGACGGTGAGTTGGGCTAACGTTTGTAATCATTCTTAATAATCAGGGGATCTCTCTTATTATGAGGTTATCATGCATAAGGAATTTACAAAGCTGTTCATCACTTCCACACCAATGTTAATTTTATTATGCAAACCTTGCTTATTCTAGTAGCTGTGATCCATTACTAAACAAGATAAAGAAGCCATACGTATTTATATATATATATATATATATATATATATTTATACACATATATATACATACATATATAGTCACAAAGTGTTTGAATACAATAACATGTGACATGTACATTGACACACATACCTTTTTAAAAACATAGAAATACTTCTAAGTCGTGTTAAGTAGAGTTTTTACATCTATTTTTATTAATTCTTTGAGAATTTTATATATATGTACAGTGTACTTTGGTCACATTCACCCCTTACCCCTTCTGCTAACACTTCCCAGATACACTCCCACCATCCCACCCATTCCCAACTTAATGGTTGTAGCTTTTCAAAACCAAAATGGAAGGAGACCACCTTCTGTAAGATGCCCATGTCACTTAGATAATGTGCCTGCTATAATGAAGTCTCATGTTTCTGTGCCTCCTAGTATGACAACACAGAATGATGACACCACAGACGTTAACGGCACCTTAGAGCTATGCACTAGAAATCTGCACCAGAGGAGTCCCGTGGGGTTCTATGATATTTGTCGTACTGTATTTCTCTCTATTCCTTTGCAGTGAGACAGTCCAACAGTGGGACTAACTCCATTTTAATTCATCATTTTAATAGGTGGACCAGCAATCTCAATATATTCAAGGCTATAAAATTCTCTACCGGCCATCTGGAGCCAGCCATGGTGAATCTGAGTGGTTAGTTTTTGAAGTGAGGACCCCAACCAAAAACAGCGTGGTGATCCCCGATCTCAGAAAAGGCGTCAACTACGAGATTAAGGCCCGCCCATTTTTTAATGAGTTTCAAGGAGCAGACAGTGAAATCAAATTTGCCAAAACCTTAGAAGAAGGCAAGTACGATGAAGTGGGGACTCCCTGCACACATGAAAGATGTTTCCTGGGCTTTTAAATTCAATGGAAGTTGTTTGGATGTTAATGGTGACAGTCATCACTAACCTGTATAATATTAAAATGTTTTGCTATGGGAATTTGTTTACTTACACCAAGTATAAGAACAAAAGGCTCTGTTAAGTGTGACTTTCTTCAGTAGTGGATTGCACCACGTGTGTGCAGATGTTAACAGTATTACTAAAATTCATATTCAGCGGTAGAGTTGTTCCAGATTTGCTTGCTTTTTCTATTCACTGAAGCTTATGTTAATGGTGTGTAGATAATGTGAGTAATATCTGGGTTTGCCTGGACTTTCCAGAGTGTGCATTTTCTCCTAATGCCTCATACTAGGAAATCCCTTAGTTTTTGGCAACCCAGCGTTTCCCCCCTATAACCGAAAACTAAAAGACAGTATTCACGTAGGTATAGTTTCATGCCATGGAACACTTTCAAACAAACCAGCAAGCAAAACGAAAATAGAATTCTCTCTTAACTGTAACTTACTCTATACATGATAAGCTATAATTAGATGTAAAAAGATTACCATTCTTTTCCCTTGGCTTTGTACAGTTTAAGGAGAAAGTACAAGATACAGGCTGAACAGAACAGATGTTTTCTTAGGGGTGTTTTTAATTTTAAAAAATATATATATATATTACTGGTGTGCATATGTGTGCATGTGTGTAGGAATAGACACAGAGAGAATATTATTTTCCTTCCATCTTAGGATCCAGGGACATAGCTCATGTGGTCCAGCTTGCTGGGGCAGCACATTTGCTGGCAGATCACCCCGCTGCCCTGTGCTGAACTGCTGTGTGTTGTGATTGGAATTGGTCATGAGAGATTCACAGTCTGAGTGACTTAATGTGACTTGCAAAATACTTGTAGTTTTGGAACCCTTTAGCATTGGGTGATACCCATATTTAAAACATGCAGCATCTGTTATATGTACTGTGTGGTTTTAAAGACTGTGTGCTTTCTATATTATACACTCTTACAGTCTACTTTTTATGACAATTTAATAGCACCAAGTGCCCCTCCCCGAAGTGTAACTGTATCCAAGAATGATGGAAATGGGACTGCAATTCTGGTCACTTGGCAACCGCCTCCTGAAGACACACAAAATGGAATGGTCCAAGAATATAAGGTAATAAATAAATTCAGTAAAGTCATGGACAGGAAGCCCTCACCTCTCACAGATAGGAGACCAGATACATTGTCTATGGGACTTTGTCGCCATCTGCTGGTCAAACTGCCGAATTTAGCCCCTAAATTCTATTCATACTGATTTTGGAGTGATTGTATGTATATATTAGAAAAGCTATTTGGAAAAAATAACATAAGTGCTCCGTTAATATATGTTGGTATAATCACTTAGAAAGAGAGATTTTAAATATTCATGATTTTTTTTCTCCCCAAAACGTGTCATAAATATATCACTCAGAGTTGAGTTACTCTAAGGAACTGGCTCTAAACATAGACATATGCTGTTTAACATCGAAGAAAGGAAGGAAGGAAGGAAGGAAGGAAGGAAGGAAGGAAGGAAGGAAGGAAGGAAGGAAGGAAGGAAGAGAAAAAAAGAGGGAGGAAAGGAGGGATGGAGGGAGGGTGAGAGAAAGAGAGAAAGAAAGGTTTTCTTTCTCCTTTGACATCTGTAAAATGTAGAACCTAGCAATTAGGTGAGGTTGTTTGTTTTTCTTTATGTGGAATTCTTTCTTCCATGATGAATTTTTAGATTTGAAACAAAATTTCAAATCTCAGAGATTTATCTATAAATTTTGTTGGTTGTATATGTTTAAGATATGGGAGACATTTTCAAGTGATTTTTATCTAGTGAGTCTGGATAATTTTTCCTGTGAAGTATTAATATGGATAGTTTTTGTTAGGACTCATCCTAAGCAAATAAAAAAATTAAGAACTTCAGATTTACTAAAAGAGTGTAAACTTAGCCTAAAAATTAATCTGTTATAGCACAGTGATGAAATTTGTACTTTTGTGAAGTGATGAACTACTAGTAGGTGACAGGTTTAATTGCAATTGAAAATAAAGGTGTGCTTTTAAACATTCCTGAAAACAAACTTTAACTCTAATTCATAGTTTTATTTATTTGTGTGTGTGTGTGTATATATATATATATATATATATATATATATATATATTCTTCTGGGGGAATCAAACTCAGGTTTTTTATATATATTTCATATATAAATATATTTTAGCTATAATTTTAATTAATATAATTAAATTCATATATTAATTTAATTTATATATAATTATGTATATTAGTTAATATTGCTTACTGTCACTATTATTACTTATCATTCCTATGATACCTGCATAATTTTCTGCTTATTAGCTAGCTTTGTGGCATCGGTTCATATCTGTCCCTAAGGTAGACACATCTGGATATGCACCTGTGCTTAGGACGGTGGACACGTTTGCTGTCTCCAGTGTATGTCAACCATTGTGTACACTGGGCTAACATCAGAGGGGCCTGAGTAGTCTGAGCGGGACCATTGTTGGCGCATTTTGGTAAATACTTGGGTGATGTGATAGATAGCAAGGTAAAGCTGAAATAAGAAAGATAATTTTGTGATACATTTATATATATTTAGTTAGTTATTCTGTGTGTGTGTGTGTGTGTGTGTGTGTGTGTGGTGTGTGTGGTGTGTGTGTGGTGTGTGTGTGTGTGTGTGTGCGCGCATGCACGCACGCGCGTGTGTGCATCATGGTGAGTGAGGACAAGTCAGTGGACTATCTCCAAGACTCCAATTTTTTCCCCTCCATCTTGCTGGCTTGAAACATAAATTTTTTGAAAAACAACTTCATAAAGCTGAACTGGTGATACCTGTAATGCTCGCTCTTGGGAAGGGGTAGGGACAAGGGATCAGACACACACATAAAGGGTTTAATGGATCTGGAGAGATGGCTCCGTCAGTAAAGTGCTTACTACATGAAAGAAAGACCTGAGTTTGATCCCCCAGAAGCCACTGGAAAAAGGGAATAGTGTCCCATGCCTGTAAGCCCACCACTAGAGAAGCCCCCCCGGCTTGCTGAACCAAGGGTGTCAAGCTCCAGGTTCAGTAAGAAACACAGTATCACAAAGTAAGTTAGCAAGTGACAAAAAAGTCACAGATGTCAAACTCAAGCCTACACACACACACACACACACACACACACACCACAAGAAGCAAGCGAAGTAATTTTAAAGATCACTGTAAATACATTGCAGTTGTCTTAAAGCATTTCAAGTAGAATTTTTATTGTAACTGGGTCATTGAAAGATAAAAATGGCCATCCTTTTAAACACTTTCTTATGAGCTCTAAGGTTGTTTCAGTACCCATGTGTTATAGGACACTGTGTTTCAGCCCTGGGAAACAGACTGTTGTAGAAGAGTTTGTAAAAGAGTCTAAAATGTGATGCTGTCTCGCCTCCCAAGCAAAATTGTGTAACGTAGACATTTTCCCCCAAGAGTCAGAACTCATTTCTCTCCTCGAGAAATCTGAAAGGATGGATTTCACTTAACTTCATGGTCAATTTAAAATAATAAAATGCCTTTCAGAACCTGATTGACTGGTACAAAATCAGTTTGTGGCTTCGGTTCAGCTGTGTAATGTAATTGGTGGGAAAAAATTCACAAAGGAGTCCATTTCCAATGGTCAGGTCCGGATAGAATGTCTCACCATTTGTGGGCATTGTACACTGAAACCGTATTGCAGTAATAGAACTTTCAAAGAGAAACGGTGAATGTTATTGGGCAAGGGATGGAGGACTCTGGCCTTTCAGACTGCCTGTGAGTGGGTTCTCAGTATAGTTTAGGTAACAGCTCAGCCTAGCCAATGCTAGAGAGGAGGGCATTTCCTAGGGTTATTCACTATTCTAGATATGATTTCTTTGTAGGAACAATAAAAATGTCATCACCCCCCATATCCAGGTGATTCAGAATTATCACTCTATGATTAATCTTTTCATGAAACTTAAAGCGAGGCTTAGCGTGGTAGTCCAAACTTCCAATTTCCTAAGCAGATAGTTTCGTATATATCACTATTCACGTTCAGAACTACACAGTTACCTTTTTATCACAAGGCATTTCTAACACCAAGTGATAATCTTTTTAATCCCTTATTTGTTGTGAAGCAGAAATTGTTATTTTAATTTAGATGGAAGCTCGGATTGCTAATATTGCTTATTGATCATAGTTCACCATACCATACTCTAGATAAACCCTAGGGGTGACCCTTACCCTGGGTACTATGATATTTTCAGTATCAACCATATGTATATGGCGTATTTTAGATTATTTATGAGGTCTTGTGCCTTGTCAGACACTATCTCTTGGTTTTGATGCTCATGTGATCTGTTACTGACGCTTCGGATTAGTTGTGTCCTGGAGTTTCAGGCTCCGTGCTGTCTATGTGCCTTTGTTTTGTGACACCTAGTCACATGGGGTTGCGCTTGTCGTCTAATTCTTAAGTGGTGGCAGATATATTATTGTGCTTTGTGAATATATTATTCTTTCTGCAGAATCACTTTTAATTTCTTCATGAAAATACCTCGAGGTTAAAAAAAATAAACAGAAACCCAAATGTACTGGGCTGATGAGGGCCGGCAACAGAAGCAACCTTGTTCTAGCAAGTTGACCAATTTATATGAGAAAATATTTTTTTTAAATAATCTACTTGTTTTATGCATTGATTGATATGTGTGCAGGTGCACACTGTGTCCAGAAAAAGGACATCAAATCCCTTGGAACTGGTTTTACAGATGTTTATGGGCTAAATTATATGGGTGTTTGGATCCAAAAGACTCTGGTTCTCATGATTCCTAAAATTATGTCGTAAGCCTTCTTAACTCTTGCAACACTTCTTCCAGGCCCTATGTGATAAATTCTTGAAGGATTATATCTAATGTGGTGGTGAAGCACCCTCATGGAAGCAGGGGGTGGGGGATAGGATACAGGAGGGGAAACTAGGACGGGGGATAATATTTGAAATGTAAATAAATAAAATAACCAATAAAAAAAAAAAGTACCTTTAAAAACATGAGGGATCGTAAGAGCTACTGCTGATATTCAACGTGACTAAAATAATCTCAGAATTAGGTCAAGGCAAATAACTTCTAAAGTTTCCTACACTGAATTCTCTACAGATCCGAATTCTGTGTAAGCCTGAAACTCAACTTTGATTTATGTTGAGCTTTACAAATAACTTGGCTACATTATCAGCTTGGCTTTTTAATTCTTCATAGGTGTGGTGTCTCGGTAATGAAACTAAATATCACATAAACAAGACAGTCGATGGCTCGACCTTCTCGGTGGTCATCCCATCTCTGGTTCCTGGGATCCGGTACAGTGTGGAGGTGGCTGCGAGCACTGGGGCTGGTCCCGGGGTGAAGAGTGAGCCTCAGTTCATCCAGTTAGGTAAGAGTCACGTGATCTGTCATTTTCTCACTTGGTCTGCTCTACTGTTTTAGTTTTGCATGCTTTGATTTTTGAATTGCCCAGTTATTGCTGTGGGTCCGGTAGAAGCCGCAGTGTGATGTGTGCAGTGGGGCTATCTTTATTTAAAACACAGATAACTATAGGGATATATAGTCACGAATCACTTCCCAAGGGTAATCCATTCTGAGAAATATATTGTTAGGTGAATTTTGTCATTGTGTGGGCTTTGAGGAGTGCAGTGACATCACTAGACAGCGCAGTCCTGTGGGAACGTTGTTCTGTATACGGTTCATCATTGACCAAGGTGTGGGTTGATAGTGTATGGTGAATGACTATAGATGTCTCACAACTATAATATTAAGGTGTACATTATTGCTACTTCAAAGACCCTGCTGTCACTATTTACTGTCATCCTAACTCTGTCTTTTGGAATGTTGATCTGATTAACAAATGCTAGTAATTGAGCATCGAGGAAACCTCTATGAAAAAGAGAGACACAGGATTTCTACCGGTACGTTTTAGAATTTCTTGGGAAGGAAACAAAGCCCTTCCTTGTAGCACTTAAGTCAGGTATTGGGAATTTATAGCAATGTGAAATCTCTATTTACATTTGAGCTCAAGTTAAAATGATAACTGGTCTTTATTACAAGAGGTAAATCAGGATCTTAATTTGAAATATGTATATACTAATAACTGAGAAGGTTAAACACAATGTCATCCTAAGGAGAATTAGGTTAATGAGAAAGAAGCTGTGGCACAGAAGCCTTCGTGGCTGCCATTCACTACAGAATATAGTTTATATGCAGAATATGCAAATTTACAGGTGATTAGTAGTAAAGTGTAGGATGACAAATACTACTATTTCTAAAAGACAAGAGAAAATAGTTTTATCTTTAAACAGTGACATATATGTAAGGGTAATAAATAAGCAGTCAACTTTATATATTAATAATCAGAAATTAAGTATGTAATACTTTATGTCACAAGTTAGGTTGTGAACAAAAAATCAGATAATACAAGTCTACATACTTCACAAATACACACCATTTTAATGTATTAACATTTCTAAGATTGTCATGTTAGAATTAAGTCAAAATAAAATTAAGAAACACTCAACCTGGAATATCATTCGCATCCCATTGAGAAGACAAGGCTAGCTCCTATAAGATGAACAGTGACTGTTCTGTGACATAGCACAGTAAAGTTTCAGAAACTTGGGGCTGTTGGTGAAGACTCAGTTCCATATAAGCACTAAAAGTCCCAGACACTGTGGGTCACAGGCTGATAAGACTGAGTCTGTACAATGAAGTTTCCAGGATTATCCCCGAACATCTCCGGTATCTACCTCTATGGTAGAACTTACGTGCTTCACGGTTAGAAAGGTGCATATTATTCTCACCCGTGTGATTACACATACAAAATGGGGGCCACCACAGAAGCAGGCCACTGGGTGAGCCGCCTTCCACCTAGTGGAGATGGGAATGGGAATTAGGAAATTCCCATTTAAAATGTGCTGACTCAGTTGCTGCCGTGGATGAGAATGTAATCATTTTTAACTTATCTCTTCCGCATAGCAACTTTGAAACTAATTATTGCATAGCCTTTTGGACAAAAAAAAATAGCTTCTCGATTTATTTCAAGCAGAGTAAATGGAACTGAACAAAATATTGCCTAATGCATCTGTTACCATATTATAACACGTGCCGGAACAAATATAAGTTGATCCACACATATTTATCCACTTGGGCAATGGCAGTATCTATTTTTAAACATTGTAAGTTACGTTGCCATGATCCCCCTGGCATTGTTGAATTTTATAGCACACTGCCCTTTCTTCCTATCATTTTAGAAGATGTACTGGCAAAAGGGTAATTTTATTAAAATTTATATCAAACTATATTTAAGAATCAAATTAGTTTTCTTGGGATTATAGATAGGTTCCAGTTTCCCATATTTGCAGATAGTCTCAGCTGCAATGAGAGAAAGCCTGAGATACCGAGCGGCCATTTTAATTCATTAGTCACACTACACTTTCTTCTGTTAAGCCAGTCTGGTGACTTGCTTTGGAACCTCCCATGCCCGCTTCTATAACATCTAAAGCTACCCAATTTAACCTTGCACAAACAGCCATGAAATCTATAAACCTCGTAGATACAAAGGATGAATTAAGAACGAAAAGAATAGGTCTGCCTGGTGAACGTTGAGAAGTTCAAATGCTCTTAGGCCAACCAGAGATAAAAGGGTCTGGGACATGAAATGAAACTTTCAGTCAACAAGCAGTTGAAAGCAGGTGTCTGCTTGTGAAGATGGAGTTTTTCAGCTTTGGCCTTTTGTAGAATGAAATTAGGAGTTTTGTTCAAGGAAAAGGTGCATGTAGCACACATGTACACATACACACACACAGACACAGGAACACACAAACACATGCACACACAGGACACACATGTACATACACATACACACATAAACATAGGCATAAATGCTCACAGGTGCACACATATATGAACACATGCACACACACATACTCACAAATGAACACATGTACACACATGAACTCATGTACATGCACACACACAAATGAACACATGAGCACATGTACACACACAAATGAACACATGAACACATGCACACACATGAACACATGCACAAATGCACACAGGCGCGCACGTACATACACACACACACATGAAAATTTGCACACATGCACACACACACATACAAACACACATAGCATGAAGAGGAATTTAGACATTTCACACAGAGAGAAGTACTGTATTCCTAAGGCAGCCTCAGTCCACACTGAAAGCTACTTATTTTTCCTATCTATTCTCTTGTGAAGGGGCAGTATCATTTAATAAACCAAAAGCAATATTCAAGTTAAGAAATGTGGTGTATGTAGAACTGGTTGTGTCAATTATTTTTCTGGAGGGGAGGTGGAATATGCTTCAGAACTGTTAAATTCCGCTATTTGCAAAGCAGATTGTATTAGCAGAAATTCTGTAAGTCTCTGCTTTGGGATTGAGTCCTCTTTCTATGGAGTGACTATAAACCAGCCCTCCTTGCAGGGCTCCACCCATCTGGTTGTGGGCATTTATATGCCTAAGCATCTAGCCCATGCCCTGATGTCCCTGTCACAGAGACATCATATACCCTTAGTCTGTCATATACCTTGAAGTTTTTATGCAGCCTGCCTACATAGCCCCTCTCTGGGACACGTTTGACCAGGATGAATGAGGGTGGGGCATGTGTGTCTCCAGGGAGACATGAAGGAGGCAGTGGGACCAAACATGTGATATATCAGAAGCAGTTTGTTGTATACAGGTCTGCAAGGAAGTAGGGACAGACATGTGTCAGTGGGCAGTAGGAGAAACTCATTTATTCTGAAGGTGTGAAGAGAGAGAGGAGGGCTTGTAGGGTGGCGTCTTTGTTAGTACTCGGAGGTTTCCGGCAGGGCCTTTAATTGATCGGGGAGGAATCAGGGATGGACTCTATAGTGTTGCTCTCTGAGAGGCTGTCGCTACCATACATGTGCACAGTCCATACAGGGCAAGTATACTCGGGGACATAGGTTGAACCGCTATGTCTCATACACAGCTGGTCATAAGGACACAAGAGTTTGAGATGCACATCTGGATTGACCATCCTAAAGACTGGGAGTGCTTGCAGTGCCAATGTGAGGCTCCAAACTGGAATTCCTAGAACCCATGTAAATAACTGGTACCCGCGAATGGTGGTTCACTTCCCAAATCCCAGCACTGGAGGGGTAGGGAAGAGCAGTGCCGGTCACTCACTGACAGACAGACAGACAGACTCGCTGGGATAATGAGCTCTGTATTCAGCGAAGGACCCTCTCTCAAAAACAAAGGTGGAAGCAGTTGAAGAAAACGTGCGATGCTGAATTCTGGCCTCCGTATGTGTATGCATGCATAGACATCCACACCCACTTGCACACACACATTTACGTTTGCACACAAATGTGTGTACATAGATACCACACCCACATTCTTAGAAAAGCTGAATGGTTAAGTTCAATGGGTCACAAAGCAAAACCGAAAGATGCGAATCTGAGAAAGGAGATGCTAACGATGATGGAGTGGGAAGGATCACCACAATATGCTGTATGTATCAAATAACAAGATTAATCCATGAAAAGAGGAAAATAGGTCCAAACCAACATATAACTACATAGTTCAGGATTTTTCTCTCTGCCCAATGATTTAATAATAAGGAGAGTGCACCAACCATAATAAAATGGCTAATGTGGGGGAAGAGCATTAAAACCATGGCCACAGCACTTGGGAGGCAGAGGCAGGTGGATTTCTGAGTTCGAGGCCAGCCTGGTCTACAAAGTGAGTTCCAGGACAGCCAGGGCTATACAGAGAAACCCTGTCTCAGGAAAAAAAAAACAAAAACAAAAAACAAAAAACACGGCCACTAGTGGGGAGTAGGCTCATCAGGCTGGGTCAAGTTGGGCCTCAGTCAGGACCAACAAACTAGGCCTCCTTGAGGGTAGAACAACAGCCTCAGTTTCTTGCAAGTGTCTCACGGACGCTCAGTGGGACCTGAACCAAGAACCGCAGGCTTCAGAGACACTACCATAGGCTTACCACAAATGTGAGATAAGTAAATTTTATGACCCATATATTTTATCAATTTTTAATTTTTGAATCAAACTGTCTTAACAGAAACTATGAATCTTTTGGGCTATTCATAACTGGATGATCCTTTTACATATTTAATATTCTTTTCTTATATCTAATGCTGACCATCATTACTATTTTAAGAGAAAGATTATTCACAGTTCTAGCGATGCTAATTTTTGACAGAGTTTTAGTGGCCTCCAGTCTTATAATTCCTTCTGAATATCGGTTCAAATAATATGTTACTAAGACAGTTAGGGATCCTGTTGCGGGAAGTGAACGAGTGTGCTTCTTTTTTTTTTTCAATATCTACTTCCAGAAAAAGTAAAATTTCACTTCTAGCCTCCACCACTCCAGTCTCTGCTGCACATATCATTTCTTTTATTTTTATTTTATTTTTATTTTTATTTATTTATTTATGGTTTTTCGAGACGGGGTTTCTCTGTACAGCCCTGGCTGTCGTGGAACTCACTTTGTAGACCAGGCTGGCCTCGAACTCGGGGCCACCACGCCCGGCATTTCTTAAGACAGAGTCTCACTATGTAACTGGCTGGGCTGGTCTGTCTCACAGAAACCCACCTACCTCTGTCTATAGTGTGAACTGAGAGTAAAGCTCTGTGTCACTATGCCTGACCCATTTTTACAATTTTTGGAGTAAATATTTGTGAGTTTCTATAGAAGTATGAGAAAAGATTTTTTTTTTCTATATTTACTCACTCAACACCCCTTGTTGGTTGAATAGGAACACATTAAATTTCTCCATATTTTAGGGACTACATTGGTATCCAGTTTTGTCCTCTGAAACCCAATCTAAACACCCACACAGAGTTTTCTATAATAAAAAGACAGTATGCCTTTGTCTTTATGTGTCTAGAAGTATAACTTACTTGTTTTGAATTAAAACTGAAGGGAAAATATAATTTTTTTTCTTGAAAAAAAATCTCACAAACTCCCCTGCGGTGGCTGAGGCAAACCATGAATGATGGTATAAATAGTTAAGAAGATAAAACAAGTGTCATTTCTACTGTATACACAGGTAGTATTGTCGTGTTGAGGGGTTTTTTTTGACGCTTATTAATTAGGAGATGACCTTTCAGATTCTCACGGAAACCCCGTGTCTCCCGAGGACCAAGTCAGCCTTGCCCAGCAGATCTCCGATGTGGTGAGGCAACCGGCGTTCATTGCGGGCATCGGGGCAGCCTGTTGGATTATCCTCATGGTCTTCAGCATCTGGCTTTACAGACACCGCAAGAAGAGAAACGGGCTCACCAGCACGTACGCGGGTATCCGGAAAGGTGTGCCGGCCATAAAACCTTTTATCTTAGATGGATAACATGCTCTTTATGCCACACAGCCTTCATTAAATGGTGTTAGTAAATGAATGGTCTCAGAAGTGCTGTTACTGCAGGACAGCAAACAGAATTTGTCCGCCTCTCTGAACCCACTGCCTACCTTTGTTCAAGGTCTAGACTTTGCCTAACTCTTTCAGGCAGATATTTTTATCTTACATTCTTGCAGGAAATTTAAAGTCACCTGTCATAGGAATTAGAAATCCGGGCTTTAAATTCAGGATTAGTTTTTATTAATTAGGGTTTTATTTTGCTTTAGTTTGGTTCTTTTGGACAAGCAATTTGCTTCCATTTATTTATGTATAACAACTACCCTTAAGTATGATGGCTGTCCGGGGTGCTTGAGGTAGGAAATTGAAGAGGTTTGTTTATCATTCATAGATTTAACGTAGAGTTGAATATTTATATACATTTAACTAATGATTCTTGTTAAAATGTCTACACGGGTTTAGAATGCACTGTTTGCTTGCTATAATACAAAACTTTGAGGATGAACTACATAGGCTGAGAGGCTCATAGACTCTTTTGCAGCAGACCCTCAGCTCTTGGAGACTGATGATGTTCAGTTTTTATTTTCCGAATTGGTTCTTGCTGCCTCTCCACTCCCATGAATTCATTAACTCTGGGCTGTAATAGGACAGCTACCAGTCAGTGTCTAGTGGATAACCCCTCCTTGTCTATCCTTATTGATCATAATGCTTTTTTTTTTTTTTTTTTTGGTTCTCAAAAACTATCATGATTTGAATGGTAACATGATTCACTTTAGTTATTGGGGCCATATGTCGTCACCGTGATATAAGAGACTTATATCTCCGCAAGGCAGATTTTTGTGAAGCCTGCTAATAATAAGGATGTCCCCTGATCGACCATTGCCTCCTTTCTAATTGCATACGTGTTTCCTAGGCAAACACTTTCTACATGTCCTGGCAAAATGCTGTCACTGAGTAATTGTGTGTCTAAGTCAGTCCTATCCGTGCAAAGTGGAGTTCAAATGCCTCTCAGCACAGTTAGAGAGGGCTCTGAGTCAGCAATCTAAACTGTGCTCTGGCTCACAGGCGAGCCTGACAAAAGACTTGAGCCAGATTGTCCTCAGTCCTGTGCAAAGGAATCCCTGGGCGGCTCTGCAGCAGCCCCCTCTCCATAAGTAAATGTCCCTAGGGGGTTGTCACTAGGACTTTTTGTTTTCCAGATGTGCGTTCTGTCAGTGTCCCTGCCTGTGAAACAACAAAGGGCTTAGGGCCACCTCGAAGACAGTGTGGCACATTGTGTATGTGCAACAATAACAGCCACATGTTGATCATATGAACCCTTTGACTCCAGATCCATGGGGAGAAGGAGCTCGTGGGGGCGGGCGACTGGGGAAGGAGGAGGGTGCCCTTGGAGTCTGTCTTTGAAATCTGATTTAAGTTAGGAAGCATGAGCAACACTTAAACTCGGAGTTCCTTGTATTTTCTGTTCAAAGGACCTCCATCAACACCTTGACTGGGTGAGCATACAGTTCCTGAACTCTAGCATTTCCTATTACAGTGAAGTGTCTTCGCTATGTAATTGTAGCAGGTTAACCCCCCGCTGTTGTCTTGAGAGCTAGAGACACAAAACTCTCCTCACCCTGAGAGCATTCTTTTCCTTCACTAATGTCCTTTGAGCATGCCAGTAAAACACCTATGTCCCCTTCCCTCCCCCCCCCCCCCACAGATCCATCCAACTAATACCATTGTCTCTTCAGTGAGCCACTGTTGAGGCCGCAATTGTGAAACATAATGACAAATGTAATTTAATGAGCCCTTGATTCTGCTGTCTTAGCTTTGGCAATTCTTTTTTTCCTTTGTCATTCTTTCTCTATGCATACTTTTTAAAAAGTATGTTGTGTTATCTTAAATGGCCTATGCCCCTCCCCCCAAAATAATGCCAGAGATTTTAATAAGAGAGGATAAGGCATATTTTTAAAGAGATCGGCGCAAAGCGTGTGTTTGCCTATACAATGTCCAGCCTGAGTGTGACATTGGCTGCCCATGAGGATTGTTGGTGTGGTCTCACTTCAGGAATCCTGAGTACCTGCGTACGTCCCTCCACTCTGAACTTCAACATCAGTGAGCATATGGAGTGTTAGATGTGTTCTTAGAGGGTTTGAGGATGAGGTTAGGTTTCAGTGGGTAACAGTTCCATTTAGTATTGGTCCTTTATCTCCACAAATTATGGTGAGCAGAAGGACCTGTCTTCTATTTCCCTCTGCCCTTGTAATCACAAATGAATGTTCAGGCACTCCATGCTTACTTGAACAAATTGAGTTTCAAATGCACCTCTTCTTTGTGTGTTTTACGAGGACTTTTACTATGAAAGGTGCTTGTTACGTTGTTTTAACGTTACTAAATTATATTAACTTCTTACTAAATTATATTAACTTTTAAAGATCTGAGGGGGGAAAAAACTCAATTGAATTCTTAAGGTGGTCCTGCTGGGCTACATGCTCAGGCCCATGGATAAGCTGAGTGTGCGCTGAGGGCTCTGTTGCTGTTCATCCGAGTATGGAGGATATGGAAAGAAGCAAAGTATGGACTTAGAAAGAAGCAAGGATGCCCCCAGCCTATCCCCACTAAAGCTCTGATCCTACCAGCAATTTCCTATTGCAGTATGCATGAAAAAGATATACTTCATTGTTTTTGCTACGTGATAAATAATCAGCTCTCCAGTTTTCTTTGCCCTAAAGATTTGTTGAAGGCAAGCGTTAATCTGAGAGGGTGGCATGGAGTGTTCCTGCTTCCTTTATTAGGGCTGCATTACCTTTAAATGGAAGGGAAGAGACTGGAAAATCATTCAGTCTCTCCTCCCTCTATAAAATGACATGGAAATGGCCCCGTGTTGCTGGCCCACACCCAGCGAGGAGAGGGGACGGAGGAGGGGAGGAGAGGGGAAGGCCAGACAGCTACTTTTGAGGTCTGCAGTTCAATTTCAGGCATTATTGATTAGATGAAGATTTATAACTGCAGAGGGAGTGAAGGTTCTCAGAGGGGTGTTATTGTTCTTTTGTTCAGCTTCTAGGATGTCGTTATATAAAAAAAAAGTTCTCTCTGCTCCTGGAAAAAGCTTCTACATTCAGAGTATGGGTTAAAAAAAAAAAAATGGAGTTTTAGCTCCACAACTTTTCCGATCCATTCACAAATTTTATGACAATAACAAAAGCAAGCAAACATGTTCATGTGTCTCTACGGTGCTGGGTACCACGACAATAAAGCCGTTTGGTTTTTATGATATTCATATTCTATCTGTCTCTCTGTCTCTGTGTGTGTTTGTCTCTCTGTCTCTGTCTCTGTCTCTGTCTCTCTCTCTCTCTCTCTCTGTGTGTATGTGTCTTTCTCTCTGTCTCTCTGTGTGTCTCTGTGTCTTTCTCTCTCCGTCTCTCTGTCACTCTCTCTGTATGTCTCTCTCTGTCTCTCTTTCTCCTTTCCCTCCCCTCCCTCCCTCCCTCCCTTCCAGTAAGGAACACTTTGCCTCCCGCCGCTATTATTCCACTTAATAAGCATTTACTTTTAGATGTCCAGATAAGGCCCCAGCACAACCCCGATAATGCTTGTTTAAGAATCCATCACCCAGTGTTTAGGAATGATTAATAGCAGAGGATCCCTGTTTGTACGAAAAGCTGTGGGCAGACTCTAGGTTACTAAATGCAAGGTCATCCATGGGCTAACCCAGACAGTCCCCCCTCCTGAGAGTGCGAGAATGTCAGACACTTCAGAATGGTACCTGTAGAGACAAGTTTCATTTTTTTTTTTTTTTTAAGGCTTCAGATTGGTGCTGTTCATATATCAGTGTGTCAGACCTACCGGCTTGGTTATTTACATTTGTTTTATGTTCAGCTGTCTGCTTGATTTATACTAATGTGATATGTTCCCCTTCTCTCGTCAGCTTAATAACTAGTTTATATTTTGTTTTGATTTTTCAGTCCCGTCCTTTACCTTCACGCCAACAGGTATCTATATGCACTTAACCTCTTCCTTCTATTTGTTAGTTTGGCATGTGTGGTGTGCTGCTGTGTGGCTGGTTCCAGTCCGTTCTGAGCTGGAACTCGGGGAGAGGATTCACTCACACACACATAGTACAATACCCAATCTCCTTCGCTCCCGCCGGGCATGCATTTGAACTAGATATGGTTGGTGCAGCTTTTTCCCACCTACTGAATGCAGGCCCATATTCTGCATGCCACATTGCATCTTAGTCCTGTGTGCATGGGTCTCTGTTAAGCACACCTTTCCTACCACATCCCCTGCCCACTCCCCCTACCCCCCAGCATGATTGAATGCGCTAATCATCTGACTGATTCGATCACACCGGGCAGTGCAATGGTCTCCCCTTGACTCAATCCTCCAAGTTTTCCAGCAGGAGAATAGTTTCAGTCCTTTGTAACTCTCTGTCCATAGAATTTAGTATTCTCAGAGGTACCCCCCCCCCAAATCACCATCCCACGTGAGAGATGAAACCTCATTTCCAACAAGTCAGAGTCCTCGTCTTGTTCCCATTCCATGTCTTTCAGAACGGGCGCTCCTCTCCCATCACCTGCCGTCAAAGATGCCCCTTAGTTATGTGTCCTCAGTCTTAATCCAGTTATTGGGATCCCTGGGCACAGTTATCTCTCCCGAGCAGACTTCCAGTTTAGAGTCTTTCTAAGTCTCGGAAACTTGGCAGCTTTTAAAAACACATTTCTTCTTAGAAAATGTGTCTGTATTTACAGGAAAGCTAATCTTCTTAACTCCCTGCCTAACTATTTATAATTCGTTTTTTGTTGCTGTTGTTGTTGTTGTTGTTCTGGCAAAAATAAAAATTAAGATATTTTTTCATTCATGTGTGATAGAGATATAATGTCTGATAGAAACACAACGCCCAAGGGTTTTCATAAGCCACGTATAAAATCGTAAGCCACATATAAGACAGGTCACGTTAGTTGTCACAACTTGGCGTAAGTCTTTGAGTGTGGAAAGAGGGTTTATTTGAGCATGTGTCTGTGCTTGCTTCTGGGAAGACAATCTAGCCATGTCTCTTTCCCTCCAAATTTAAAATTATACATACAGAAATCATAGAACTATCTAATCTTGTGGAAAAGTCTGAACAAATCCTTACAGGTGGTGGGTGGGGTGCACATCAGAATGAGTTGTGCTTAGTAACGGTGTCCTGGATTTTTTAATGTTGCTCCTTGCAACCATATCGAGAGACACTGAGAAATTAAAAATGATATATGGCTATTGTAAAAATCATTTTCTATAATATTCCTAGATGGAGCAAAAAAAATCTGTGACATCTTGCAGTGGTTCTTATAAAGCTTCTAGATAGAAAGGGAAATCAAATGACATTTAGAAAGATGTTCATGAATTTAATGACTCTTGCTAAATAAACATGTCTATTAATTGTTCTCTTTCTCTCTTTTTTTTTTCATAATATTCTAGTAACTTATCAAAGAGGAGGCGAAGCCGTCAGCAGTGGAGGGAGGTAATTATCTTGCTTGTTTTTAGATCCAAAGGTGTATTCAATTTTTTTTTTTTGTCTTTGACATTGCTTCCTTTGTTAAAAGGTTGAACTTCTGTGTTGAATTTGTTCACCTACTTTGAAGTGACCTCTCTCTCCCTTCAGCTGTTAACCAAGGAATTTTTGCAGTTATTGTATGAGTGGTTGCATCTCCGTTTTTGACCACCAGAGGGAGCAGTTTACCCAAGAAAAACAGCCGTGCTGATTTCGCAGATGATGGAAAAGGAGTTAAAGTGATTAAGCCTTGCCACTTAAGAAGATTAAGAAATATAGCTGGTTAACGGACACCATCAAAGAAAGGTGTTCCCTTGAAAACCTGCTGAACACGGCAGTTGCTTGGAACTTGTGGGTGATGTTTGTTCTCGGCAGGAATTTAGCATAATTCACATCTACAGTTGGAGGGAAAGTACATTTGAAGGAAGAAATCTAGGTAGCTTGTTAACAAAGAGATTTTTTTTTTCACCTCTAATTAAAATGAACCTCAATCCCACATTTATGGGTTTTTTTAGTGATTATTATTCAGTGAGTTGTAATGTATTCACAGAGAAATCACAAATCGAGGTGGCAGAAAGCTGAAAGGGGCTGAAGCAGAGGATAAATTACAGGCTTAAGGATTTTCCACAGTAAGGTGATTTTTTTTTTCCCCACCACCACCCCCACCTCCTATCCCACCCCCCAAAAAATCCAGTAATATTAAAATGATTTTAAAAAGAAAGAAAGAAAATAAAATAAAAAACCCATCCAAACCAAACTATTTTATAATTCAAATTTGTTTAACTTGCTGAGTGCCTTTGAGTGTAGAGATGAATAATGTGTCCAACTACCAGAATATAGTGTTATTCCTGAATCTAAGGAGCAGTGGATAGGAACATTACTGAACTTGCTGTATAACAAAGAGTGATTTGAAAGAAGAAGGTTGCCTGCGTCTAGCCAGGGCTCCGGTAGGCTCTAATCTCTTCATTCCTGGATACTATTCACTTTTTGTTTTCATACCTGTGAAACAAAGCCAGCCGCCAAATCACTGCCAAAGCTAAGAAGTCTGCATTAAAAAAAAAAAAAAAATCACTAGATTCACCAATTAAACCACAGCATATTTTTGTGTTCTGGGGAATTCCATGTAAGTCACAACAGCCCCGGCGTTCACACATGAGCCTCTGGCATAGAAACATTTCCTCTTAGGTAAATCTGGAGTGCCTGGTGATTTAGCCAGCACCTTTTGTGTATATACTTAAGCTGTAGGCTGTGCATGAACATGCGTGCACAAGCTCACATGCACATGCGGAAAATAAAATATAAACCCCCATTTCTTAGCTATAGCATTTGCAACCTATGGAAACAAAATTACCGTGTGGGGAAGCGAGGGCAGTAACATTAAGTGATTCTGTTGTAAATGCAGAATTGCAAAGTTCCCAAACGCTCTACTTGAAAGTCCACTAGCAGTGAAGACATAACTGTCTACATTTAAAAGCAGATGCCTACAATGAAGTGGATTTATTTCCGGTACTCACTAGAAATCATCATTTTCGTCAGTGAAATGGCGAAAGGCTCGAAAGGCGGGGGAGTGTTGGAGAAGTCACAGTTAACAAAGACTTGAGAGGTGAAGCTCAGGATAACTAAGTTGTTGCTTTGTCCTGTTTTGTGTTTTACACAATTTTAAACATTGATTCATTAGCTCGAATAAACTTCTCCTGTGTAGCAGCCACCACATCAAATCACCACCTTGGACTTCACAGTAGAGTGAGAAGGACAAGAAAATGATAAAGACAGTGGATGCTTTTTAAAGTCTACTCTATTGTCATAACTTTTCCTAATCATGGTGGGGGAGAAAGGAAAATAGAATCCAGAAAGTGGTTCATTGGGAAAAGAGCATCATTCCTAGCCATCGAACGGCTGTGTGGTGTGTGTGTGTGTGTGTGTGTGTCCGTGCCTGTGAATGCACAGGTGTGTGTATGCGTATGTTTGTGTTTTGTATTGGTGGAGCAGAGAAAGCATACCATATCAGATGTCAAGGCTGAGCTCTCTCTGTACATCCCTTCAGCTCCGGGTTTCTTTCTCAGATTCTGGATCCTAACTGACCTGGCACATCACTAGGTCAATGATACCGTAACCAAACCTTCACATCAGATGCTTTCACACCCTGCATCCACCGAGCATCTCTTGCCCTTTTCTTCTCCCTAGTGTCATTTGTCTGCTAACCCTAGGTTTCCCCCACCTCTTCTGGAAGGAAACACAGGCTGTCCCAACTTAATCAATCTAGTTTCATTGAAACTACTCTCGCCACTTTTCTGCCCGTTTAGGCAAGAATGATCTTTGGGATGTGTGTTAGTCATGTTTGCACTCTTGAAGAAACTGGTATCAGTAGGAGCCAAGGACAGTATATGGCCCACAGAATCTTAGATCGCCATGTTATCTAGCCCATATTACATTGTCTGCTGTGCTTGCTGGTTCATGACATTGTGCAGTATATAAGATTAGTCTAAAGATGGCTTTCTACTTAACCATCCCTTGGCAATCGTGGCATCCCTTTATCCAATCTTGCTTTCGATTGTTCCCAATGAAATACGCACCATGGAACTATCTGAATTAAGCATAAAATAAATCTGCTATCTTACTAAAAAAAAAAGAAAGAAAAATCAAGTGTCCCTAAGTTGTAGCTTTAGGGGATCTAAGCTGTGCTCCCAGCATTCACGGGTGGTGCACAAGTAACCGCACACCTGAAGCTCACCATCTGAGGCTAGGCTGGCTGGCCAGTGGGTGCCTGGGAGCTTCCTTGTCTCCACCTCCCCAGACCTGGTATAGCAAGTGTTCACACCCAGCTTTTTACGTGGACTCTGGGCATTGAACCTGGATCCCCATGCTTGCACAACACCTTACTGACTGATTTCTCTTCCCAGCCCAATAAATGCACCTTTATTACGTCATCACGCTGATTTATTGGATGACATCAGAAAATTCAGTGACTGTCCTTCAACGCTGTCACTGACATTCTCTGAGAAGGATAAATGGCTTGACAGATGAATGAATGCCTGAGCCCCCATTTTGTCTTTGATTGTTTTAAAGGTCTGTTATTTGGAAGGTTTTTTGTTTGTTTGTTTTTGTTTTTTTTCCATTTTATAAAAGAAGAGGCTATGTAAAAAAAAAAAAAAAAAAAAAAAAAAGAGTTAGAGTTCCTCACATTGTAAATTTAGTTTTCCCTTAAGGAAGAATGAACCTTGTGGTTATACCCAGATACCCAGATCCTGCTCCTGACATGCAAAGGGCAAAGTGTGTGGTAATCCAGACGGAGCGCAGTAATATTAAATGGCTGTTCTTCCCCATTTGCTTCTCATGCCTCAAACATTCCAGTTGCCTCTTCCAAGAAAACCTACTTAAATTTCCAAACCACAGCATGAACCAGGAAAAACGAGGGAAACCTGAGGGAGGGTGTGCGAAGGTCAGCTTTGCCTGGTCAATGTGCCAATACCACATTTCTTGGCAAGGGCAAACAGACAGAAGTGGATAAAACCCACATCTTGCTTCTCTTAAAATCCTTGGCAACTCTTAGATGAAACTCATTCACCCAGTCCGTGGAGACAGGACACAGCCCATAGGCTGGCAGCCTTCATGGCTGGGATTCTGCAAAGTTTTTCCACAGCTCCTAGACTCTGTGATATTTGTGTTGTGGTTTATCAATTCAAATAAATGTTCTTGGAGTGAGAGATAGGAAGATCTGAAGGCACAGAACTGAAAGCAGTTGACATGTAATCTTTGGAGCACATTTGGGTTCTTTGTTGTTTTGTCTGTTTGTCCTGACTCAAATGAATCCTCTTAATATATGCAATCATGCAAAGTTATTTTTAACATGCTTAAGCCAGGAGCCGCTGTACGCTGTGCTTCTGTCGAGCAGCTAAACTTACACATTAGGTCAGTACATTTAAATGGATAAACGTAGCCCTCAGAATCGTTAGTGCAGAAGAGAGTTGACACCCTGAACAGGATCTGTACCTACTCTTGCCTTCTACCAAAACCTCTGCCAGACACACCTGGCTCTTTAAACCTTGATATGGGACAAGAGTCATGTTTTACCTTCTCCCCGAGAATACTTTTCATTCCAAACTCAAGTCTAAACAGAAGCTGGAGGTGGGACTGCCGATGTTCCTTCCTGCTGGAAATCACCCATCTATATAAGAAGCTTTCAGCTTCTGATGCTATCAGGGCGCTCACTGCAAACTTGTTTCCAGTGTTCACAGAGGGAATCCGTAGCATGAAAACGCTGTCTGTTCCTTTTGAAACATTCAAGCCAGTCTGGGAATTTTCCACTTGACTTATACTTCATGCATGCCATAGTGTCTCTTCAGTGCCAAATACAGAAGTTTTATTCTTAATAACTTCAACAGTGATAACACTCCAGGTTTACATTCGGGGGAAATAAAATAGAAAAGGTAAAGATGACTCAGTGCATATTTTCCACCACTAACATCTATTTCAGACCCCAGACATCCTTGCCATAGCTAACGCAGCAACATTGCTCTCCAAAGTGTGCTTTTATCAACGCCTTTAATAATTAAACAGTCCAGTTTTTACAGCTTTATTGAGACTATAGGACATTTTCTTCCTTGTTCCTGTTATGGGGTGTTTGGGAACATCAAAAGACTCCCACAGGTCTCTGTGTGTATTTATAACACGGGGGCCATTGCTCATGTGTGACTCTCAGCTCTGCTGCTCTCTGTGCACACAAGTTCCCTAAGCTCCCACCCATGTCTCAGTTTCCTCTCCTATGAAATGTGGATGGTAGCAGCCTGGACCCATCAAACCGCAACGATTAAATTGCATGACTACCTTGAAAGAACTCGGAACAATACCTCACACATTATAAACAAGAAATAAATACTCCTTTTAAATGAGTAAATATATAGTCCCCAGCTAAGTGAGAAGTATGTCTGTTGTGCTTTAGCGATGAAAACAGAATGGTGGAATAGTCTGTGGTGCCCGTCTGTTCTCTTGTGGGCTGCACAGCGCATCTCAGGCCCTTCCTCTCTGTGCTGAGTTACCAAACAGCGTTGAAAATGCATGATGGGGGCTGGTGAGATGGCTCAGTGGGTAAGAGCACCCGACTGCTCTTCCGAAGGTCCCGAGTTCAAATCCCAGCAACCACATGGTGGCTCACAACCATCCGTAACAAGATCTGACACCCTCTTTTGGAGTGTCTGAAGACAGCTACAGTGTACTTACATATAATAAATAAAAAGAAAAAGAAAAAGAAAAAGAAAAAGAAAAAAGAAAATGCATGATGGACTTCAGTTTGATTCCCTGGCATCAGTTGTCTAGGGCACCCATTCATTACTGCACTCTGCCTCCACAAAGAGAAAGTAGCTTAGCATTAGTTTTGGAGGAGAGGACGGGCACTAATATTTATTTTAGTCAACTGGTGTAGAAGTTATTAATTCCGGCGGTGGGCGGTTTGTGCTACCCACTCCAATGCTTTATGTTCCCAAATGAAAGACACACACACACACACACACACACACACACCCTTTATATTTTGATATGCCTTAATCAGCGCAATAGCTGTGCCACATCCTAATGTCCACCTGGTTAATCCACCTGGTGCCGATAAATCCCGATCCATCACTTACTATATTCTGTGTTCCTCCTTGGCTGCCCTGGGCCCAGTTGGGCAGCCTTCTGGGCCACACTCTCCTGGTTCCTCCATGCCGTCTATGCCTCGCTGACCTCCACTCTTCTCGGGCGTGGCATCTCCTCTCCTTCTCTTTCTCCTGGCATGGTGGATCTCCTCCTTCTTCTTGCCTCTCTTTCCCAAACCTGGGAATCCTAAAAGACCTGCCTCTGTCTGCCTTGCTCAGCCATTGACTGCTGGCATTTTAATTTACCAGTCAGAATCAAATTGGGGCAGGATCCTTTAGTACCTTATGTGCAGACACTCCTGTATGCAGTTTTGGGGACCAAAATTAACATCATAATACAGGCAGCATTAGGCCCAATCCACTACATTTTCCCCCTTTTTTGTCCAATTAAAAAGGCTCTTTTCTCTCAGATATTAATTGACAACAATTATGCAAATTATAAGGTATGATAATACAATTATAACATCCAGTCCATCAATTTTGCCAATTTAGATAAATTACTCTGTCATCTATCCTTACTTAAAGAGTTTACTATTCTATACCTCAAATGCATTAGGCCAAACCCTCTACAGGCAACATCTTTCTTTCATCAAATTTTATTCATTAGCTTTCCACTACACAGGACATCTTTACATTATCCCCATGAGCTGAAAAGCTTACAGAAGATCGTACTGATGCACTACTCGACAAGATGCCGTAGAGCTCTCTCTGAAAGCAATATGGCTTTGAAGAAAAATATGCAAGTATGCTTTATGACAAGGATCTGTTTGTGTCATAAATCGGCACGTTCTGTTTTATAATGAAGCAATTTTAATGGGTCAAAAATGAAGTCAGGCAGGAGTCCTGCCTTACCAGATTCGAAATGACGCTGAATATTTCAGACTCTGTGTTCTAAACACCATGACAAAGTGCAGACAGTAAAGATTTGAACTCTGAAACACAGCTCTACAGATTAATGGATCTGTCCACGGACATACTTCCTAGAACACTAGAGTACAATTGCCTGTCTGTAGTGTAAAATGCACCCTAGTATCATTCGGTATAGCTCACCAGATTATGGTGAGATGAGTCAAATGTAACGCTTGCTGGAATTTCGAATAAGTATTGTTTTCCATTCCTTTTCTGTATTGTTTTCCTTTAGGCCGGGACTCCTCAACATTAGTGAACCTGCCACGCAGCCATGGCTGGCAGACACGTGGCCCAATACAGGCAACAACCACAACGACTGCTCCATCAACTGTTGCACAGCTGGCAATGGCAACAGCGACAGCAACCTGACAACCTACAGTCGCCCAGGTTAGGGGCACTCACGGCTAGAGCCGAAAACACATCATCAGCCTTACCAGGAGTTAGCCAGAGAAAGTAATGTGTCCTTCCTGAATGAGGAGAAGACTGGTCAACAATCTTAGGAAATCATAAATATGTAACTAATTAGCCTGCTCAAATATCTTCTCCATCCCTGAACAGAACATACAAAATCTATAATCACGAAAAATAACATTCTGAAAAAAGTCATAGTATTTATAATTATAATTTTTATTATGACTATTTGAGGGCCAAAGAATTGATTTCAAAACAAAAAAGATTTTTCAGTGGCAACACTGATAATCATCTACAGTAATGACAAAACTTTTTGATAAGAATGAACGAAACTTTTAGATCAGAATTCACAATAGAAAAACAAATCCTAGCCGGGCCTGGTGGCGCAGGCCTTTAATCCCAGCACTTGGGAGGCAGAGGCAGGCGGATTTCTGAGTTCGAGGCCAGCCTGGTCTACCAAGTGAGTTCCAGGACAGCCAGAGCTATACAGAGAAACCCTGTCTCGAAAAACCAAAAAAAAAAAAAAACAAAACAAATCCTAAGGCTACAGAGGTCCTCGTGGTGTGCGCACACATAAGCACACAATTTGATAATATTCAGCTGAAATATCTGCCTACATTTATTACAAATTGTATAAACCTCACCTAAAACGTCAGAGTAGAATCTGCAGGCTAAAGAAGAAAAGTTAGAAACTCTTCCTAAGAAAGCAAACTAAGTTTTGAAACTAAAATAATGGTAAAACCAAACAAACAAACAAACAAAAGACGTGGCCATGGAGAGAGAAAGGTGCATGGGCCTAAGGAAGGGAGCTGGAGAACGTGGGCAGTAGATGAATATGTTATAATGTGAGAAGAAATCACAAAGCCATCTTTGTGTCTACCCATAAAAATAATACTTGGTCTCATTTACTGATGATAAATGTTACTTATCCACGTGACAAGTCCTTGTCCCATGAGCTCCATGCTCTGTCTAGATAGAGAGCCCCACAACCCCCAATAAAAGACAGCGCTGACACCAACAGGAAGGCGTAAATGCTGGCAGCCCTGTGAGGTGCTGCTCAGAGCTACACTGGCCAATAGGAGAGCCACAGATGGCTTTTATAATTCAACTTGATGGTTTCCTCATGCCTCCTAGCCACATCTGAAGTTCTTTATCGTCAGCTATGACCAGTGGCTGCTATATTGCCAATATAGGGTAGAAGGGGGCCAAGATTAGAAGCAACCTATTTCATAAAACTTATCTAGAAAGATTGCCAAAGCAAGATAAGGTTTCAAAAACTACATTGCTTTTTGTTGTTTCCCTTACTCACTATTGAGCAGAACCTAATGCCTAGAAATTAAAGATGGAGTACAGGCCACGTTAACTGAATATCTGTGGTCTTTGGTATATAACCGAAGGGCAAAGCAGTTGAATTCATTAGGATAGGTAAATTACTAGTTCTTAACATTATGTTCTTGGTTTCCTCATAAGTAGCAAGCATGTTAATTTATCACTTTTAAAAATGTCCCTTTGGGACCCTGATATAGTGGCCACTTGTGAGGCTATGCCAGTGCCTGGCAAACACAGAAGTGGATGCTCACAGTCAGCTATTGGACGGAACACAGGGCCCCCAATGGAGGAGCTAGAGAAAGACCCAAGGAGTTGTAGGGGGCTGCAACCCTGTAGGTGCAACAACAATATGAACTAACCAGTACCCCCTGAGCTTGTGTCTCTAGCTGCATATGTAGCAGAAGATGGCCTAATCGGCCATCATTGGGAAGAGAGGCCCCTTGGTCTTGTAAACTTTATATGACCCAGCACAGGGGAAGGCCAGGGCCAAGTAGTGGGAGTGGGTGGGTAGGGGAGCAGGGGCGCGGGAGGGTGGGTATAGGGAACTTTCGGGATAGCATTTGAAATGTAATTAAAGAAAATAATAATAATAAAAAAATCTTTAAAAATAAAAAACAAACAAACAAAAAACCAAAATAAAATAAACCATTCTGTATCTCCCCCCCCCCAAAATAGGCATGCAAAAAAAAAAAAAAAATCCCTTTGAAAGCTGCTTCTTTAAGAA
The DNA here is from genome assembly GCF_900095145.1 of Mus pahari. Taxonomy (NCBI): domain Eukaryota; kingdom Metazoa; phylum Chordata; class Mammalia; order Rodentia; family Muridae; genus Mus; species Mus pahari. The sequence continues at coordinate 65,160,163 of NC_034601.1, forward strand.
ACCTGTTAATATTGTTAGTGTGCGTGCCGCTTTTGAGTAACATGAATAAAGCAATGTTATTCCTCTAGTAACTTTTCAATTTAAAATTTTTTCACTTAAATAATAACTTTAGTTCTTCCTGCTGTTTTGACACTCTGAACTTTAAAAACATCTATGTGTATGTTATTTGGCTCCTAATTATCTCAATGAATGTAGAATTAGCCTGGGAATGAGATATTAGCAATATCAGATATTATTTCTGTCCTTATTTGATTAAATAGCCCTGGTCACCATCATTATCATCTTAGACTCCGTGGGGTGTCATTATGAAAAAACGTGAACGATGCGTAGCGTCGTTCCCTGATGATGGTTATCCTGTACGACCAAGTAATGAACCAATCAAATCCTGAGCAGCAGTTACTGCTACTTCTCCCTGTTCTCTTAGCTCTGAATAGACGCATTTTATAAAACATTGACATCGCAAGTCATTGATGTGTAGTTAGAAGCTGTATTTACCTCTGGTCCAACTCCTGAATTTACTCGCGTAGTTCTCTTGCTTCAATAGCTCTAACTAGTAGCTACAATCAGATCTGTAACCAGGAAATGTGAAAGTCTCACATTTGTATGAAATATGTTTATAAGATAGACATACAGATCCGAATGTGTTTTGTTGTACTGGAATTCTTTTTGATGGAGTTGAGAAAGGCTTTTTCAAGTGGGATCATAAATAACGCCGACAAGAGGTAAAAAATTATTTGGTTCCTACCAAATATTATTTGGTTTGATGAATATTTTTACCTCCTTAAATTTTGGTTCCCTTTGAAAGCCTGTGTGAATAGTTCACCCCTTCTGTAAATCTTAGGCCCACTTGTCCTTGATAGACCAATTTCATTATAACTCAGAAAGCTTAGGAAACCATTGAAGACGAATAACCATGCAGAATGACTTTTTCCTTTCCCTCTTCATTGCACATAGCTGATTGTATAGCAAATTATAACAACCAACTGGATAACAAACAAACAAATCTGATGCTCCCTGAGTCAACTGTTTATGGTGATGTGGACCTTAGTAACAAAATCAATGAGATGAAAACCTTCAATAGCCCAAATCTGAAGGACGGGCGTTTTGTCAATCCATCAGGGCAGCCCACTCCCTACGCCACCACTCAACTCATCCAGGCGAACCTCAGCAACAATATGAATAATGGCGGCGGGGACTCCAGCGAGAAGCACTGGAGGCCTCCGGGGCAGCAGAAACAGGAAGTGGCACCAATTCAGTATAACATCATGGAGCAAAACAAGCTGAACAAAGGTGACGTGTTTTGCATTTGTTCCCGCCCCTTCCTGTAGTGATCCCCACCCCCACCCCCACCCCCAGTGCTAATCTGGAAAACTGGTCTGTGACTACCAAGTCAAATCCTTCTTTTGATTACTGAAATGATTCTTGTTTCTTTGGCTTCAAGATTTCCAGTGTCAAAGAGTTAATTAGCACAACAATGACCGTGGAAAATTGATTTTATAATAATATATAAGTATTTTCAAATGGTTTTGAGATTAATTTAAATTTAATAGTAGGTGAAAGATTGTCCAGGACGTGCAATCTTTTATTCATAAGGCAGATGTACAGCTATCACAATACCTCACATTCTCAATAAATAGACTATTCCATCCTTTCCACTTGAGGATGGAAGATAATTGCTTCTACATGGCCATATAAACGAATGGCATTTTTATATCAAACCGAAGAAAAATAATTAAATTAAACTTGAACTGGAGAAGTGGTTCAATTTCTTGTATCACCTCATGTGGTTCCTATGACTGCTATAATGTATAATGCTGGGACCTAAATTTCTGTGGTTGACCTGATTGAAGTCTGTCAGTATAGAACCTAAAATAAATTGAGTTTAATATTAACTTGAAGCAGCAGAATGGTATTGTATGGCCTGAGGGGAATGTCTCTGTATTGTAATGTGTGGGTTGAAAGAGATAGGTATTTGATTCCTTTGCAGTTCTCCAGGCTACTGCCACAATAACATGATTTGCAAAGTTATACCTCTAGGAAAAGCAAGATTGCTCTAATTTGAATAGATAGGGCAATGTTGTGCGAGTACACAGGTAAAAGACACATTTTACTGTAAGTAATTAGAGACAAGAATTTGTTTCTTTGAGACAATACAACTCCAGATTACCAAAGGGTAATTTCGGCATTTCATCTGATTAAATCTATGCCATATGTTTTAATTTCATAATAAAGTCATCTAACCTTTTCCCAAGTTTAAGGAAGCCCTTGATTGATATAACCTAATTTAATGAAATTCATTAAGATTCCTGCATAAGTTCATGACAAAGACTGACACAGAAGGATAATGGCGTTTCTATAATCATGGCTTCACTGTGATGGGTCAGAACTTCCATCTTCTTATTTGGCTACTTTGTGTGCTTTCACTCTGAGCTATGGAAAGATCTGGAAGTCCAGTATACAAGGAGTTTAGAATCTCTGCTCGTTTTTTACTGCTTCGAAGCACATTGAGTATGTGGAAATATAAATAATAAAGAGTTTGGAATGCAAATGGACTGACAGATTAGTGCTACCTGTGTGCCCTTGGCCATCTTTGCTTTTGCATTTTCACCTCTGCCCAAGTTAGCAGAAACCTCTCTGGGGCAGATCAGGATAATACTGTGTGTTCTTCTTGGGGACATAATTTTAATAGATACAATGTTGTTGATAAGTTTCAGTTCTCTTAGTACATAAGTAGAGTTATATGGTAGCTAATCTACTAATTATGTTACCATTTGAATCTAGGCTGTAAAGCACAGCCTAAATGCTTAAGCAAAGAGACAGCTGAAGAGAGGATAGACTGAGGGTTAAGTCGAGGTGCAGTTGACATCTGTCTTGGTTTACAACAATGCCTCTACTCTGGACGGAGGTGGGGGGAAGAGTGGGGGAGAGGGAGAAAAAGAGAGAGGGAGATGACAAGAATACTACTATACTGGACTTTCAACTGAATCAATTCCTACTGCATGTCAAACAAGCACTAGTACAATGTTGTGCCCACAGTTCCTTTTTCTATATTTAAAAATGTAATACATGTGTCTATGTGTGTATGTACTTCAGCTAAACGCTTTTCTCTGTCATGTTAATCTGAAGATAAAAACAAGAAGAAACCAGGGAGTAGATAATCCGGCTGCTTTTCTTCTGTTACTCAGAAATGTAAACCAAACAAATGTGAAATAACTGTGAGGAAATAAACTTTTTTTTTCCTATCTGGAATGTCTAGATTATCGGGCAAATGACACAATCCCTCCAACCATCCCGTACAACCAGTCCTATGACCAGAATACAGGAGGATCTTATAACAGCTCGGATCGGGGCAGTAGTACATCTGGTAAGTAAGAAACACACAGGATAGTGTCGGCCTTTTCTCTTGAAAAGAGATGATGGAGGGAGGATGGGATAAGGGGTTTCTAGGACAGTGTGAGGGAGACCAGGAAAGGGACTAATACTTGAAATGTAAATAAAGAAAATATCCAATTTAGAGAGAGAGAAAGAGAAAGAGAGAGAAAGAGAGAGAGGTGATGAGCAGAGTGCTAATCAGCTGTGTAACAAAGTGACCAGAATCATCACGTTGTATCATAGGATTCCCAGACACAGGTCTGGTCTGCAGTCTGATGCAGCACCCACCCAATAAGCGACTTCCTATCCTACTTGGCATCAAATATCAAGCTCTCTGTTTCCTTCTTTGATACTGAGATTTAGCAAAGTCAAAAGTACAAAATAATTTTCCAAGGCAGTTAAAATTCTTTTCTTTCCCTTAGTCAAAACACAGCCCCAAACAGTACATATGTGATAAATTTGTTATGTTACCACTTGGTGCTCTCAAGGAGAAGCAAGCCTGAGGATCAGTAATCTGGGGTTGAGGGATGGCAGAAACCTTAGTTCACATTCTCTCCGAGGTCTCCCAGTTCTTGCTGGAAAACTCATAAAGTTTCCTCCCAGTATCATCCTGTCCTGCCTCAGAAGCCACGGTGAAGCTTCCTTCCCTGTGGGTCGGTGTACGCGACTGCAGCTGTCTGCCAGCTGTTTTCCTGATAGGCGCTGCAGATGGGGGTTTGCTGGTAGTTAAGTCCTGTTTTCGTAATTAAAGGCGGTTCATTATTAGAACTAACATGTGGCAAGTCACACCACAATGAGAACTGAGCGATTGATCTGAAGTGGAGCATGTTTCTCCAGGTCAGGGAAGCACAGAGCCTCCTGGCAACTGCAGGAGTTGTTGCTAGGGTCTTGTGTGTCTAATGATGCTCACATCTGCACTTACCCCTTCCCTTAACAGAGGCACAATGATGTGGCATTCCCTAGCCTGTGCTTCAGAGGTTCTTATGTGAATTATAGGCACTTAGAGATGATTCTTTACCATTTTAGATTTTATTTTATTTTTTCAGATTGTACTAAATACTCTCTTTTCAAAGTCTGAAATGATTTTTCCCTTTTCTTCAAAGTAACAAAATTTCATGGTTTGAACAAAATTTTATGCGCGTATTTTGGTGGTGGGGGGGGAGGAGTCAACGCCAGTATTTAAGTATTCGATTCTGATAAGTCATTTTGTCTTTGAACACTTAGCTGTTTGTAGAGAAACGTTTAGGTGATGGATTCCCTGTTGGCATCTACATCCCGCACTGGAGATGCCTGATCTTGATACTTGTGTTATCACTGGTTATCCCACGGATGATAAAAGGATGCTAAAGACACGTGATGTGCGGTGGCAGAGAGCAAAACACAGGAGTGAAATTCAGGAGGGGGCTCCAGTATCCAGCATCACGGGGCAGACACTGTTCTTGGGGAAGGCGTACATGAGGAAAGGAAGAGGAAGACAAGGGTCAATGTTCCCTTCACACCCCATGCCCCATAGTCCTCCTTGTACAGGCACCTGAGGATGTGAGAGAGCATGGAGACACTGGGACTGACAGTCAGCGTTTATTGTTAGCAGTTAGCTTGCCCTTCAGTCCAGTTTGATGCAATAGCAGACCAACCCGAGAACAACTGGCATGACAAACAGTTCCTGTGACAGAAAAGTCCCATGTGACTTAAAAACATTTTAAAGGCTCATTGAATAAGCTAAAGCCCGCTTCATCTCCCATGGGACTTGTTTCAGAGTCATAAAGAAACATTAAAGCAATTCTGGGATATTGGGGACTCATATGAGAAAAAAAACAATTACAGACTCTGTGTTCATAATATACATATGGACCTGAAATATGTTAAGTAGGAGTTTTTAATTACACAATATCTTTTGACTTAAAACTCTCTAGAAATTAGTATACATACCAGCTACCAATGTTTAAAGGATGAGTCAGTCCTAAAATCAAAAACACCATAGTAATTGAATAATTGGGCTACTCCATAGCACTAAAAATTGTTCAGGAACGTCATCTTTTTTATTATTGTAAGCCATAATTTTATATAAATTGGTTAAAATATTTCTGCCCATTATTTTTAATGCACTTTCTCCTTCCTTTGTCATTAAATATATTAGTTCTTCTGGCAATTTCCTTACCCCTACCTCTCTTCCCCAAGAAAATGAGAAATTTCATTGTGCCCAAAAAATTCCAATGGACAAGTACAAATTATATATATTCAGTGATTTAATGCAACAGTAGAACACTAATAGATCGTATCTGTATCGCATTGTATTGTAGGATTCAGCAATTAAATATTAGAAAGGCACTCCAGAAAATATGTCCACAGCTCATTTGTTTCAGATGATAATCCATAATGCAATTAATTGCTGTAGAAAGATCATTATTAATGATACGACTTGTAAAATTCATTGAAGCTTATGTTTCATCCTGGGCTGTGCACTTGACATTGAACTTGGTAGTATTTGGCCTTCTCTCTTGTATTAACTCCTGTTGAATGAAGAAAAGCACACACACACACACACACATATGTGCATATGAATTGTAGGATAGTAGCAGAATTTATTAAACTCTTTAATAATGGAAAATAAAAGGTAAAGGTCAGAGACAAAAGACATGGTGTTTTATTTCTTTTCTAGGGAGTCAAGGCCACAAGAAAGGGGCACGGACACCAAAGGCACCCAAGCAGGGTGGCATGAACTGGGCAGACTTGCTGCCCCCTCCCCCGGCACATCCTCCCCCACATAGCAACAGTGAAGAATACAACATGTCCGTAGATGAAAGGTAAGGACATTGCCACAGTAAGAGGTGCAGAAAAGTCAGAGTTGGCCCAAATTGCCCAAAGACGACTGATTTCTTGGGTTCACAAACACCAGTCTCTAAATCAAACAGCAGGACTTAACAGACCTCCTCAGGGAAATCTGAAATATGAATTAAGGTTAAGGACACTTCCTTAGAACCTGAAAATTAGGTACACATAGTATATAAACACACATTTTTATGCAAGCTCTCCCTAGGGCTGCCTCAGATATGAATTATGTCTTAGAAAGCCTCTTTAATGCATACATTTTACATGCACATGTACACGAATGTACCTAATTATTCAAGTATGTCTACACATGTATACACATATTAAAAATAGTGTGTGTATAATAGCTGGGTGGAGGTGGTTCATGTCTTTAATCCCAGCACTTGTGATTAACCAAAAAAAAAAAAAAAGTGTTATAAACATGTAAATTCAAGCGCAAGAGTCATGTATACATGATTTCATGATATTTTAAATACATTCATGGATCCACTAATATCAGTGTTGTATTATGTGATGTGAATTCTATAAGATTATAATGGAATGGAAAAGCCCTACCCAATAGTGTTTTCCTTGTGCCTTTCTCATCTCCAGTGTGTCTGAAAACACAAATACTTGGTACTGTGTTTCTTTTATCTGTTACTTCAAGTATAATAACTGCCTCTACAGCAGAGAGAGTGGACAGTGCCATCCAGGTTTGTGACAGTGTCCTCCGGGATTCCCAGCGAATGACAAAGTTCTCTCACAATGGATTTCTCAGAACACATCCCTGTCATTAAACCATGCCTGAGAGTGTAAGAATGTCCTTGACGCATGTTAAGTTTTTCTAAAACAGTTACATCAATCTATACAGAAAATGCTTATAAGCAACTCTCCTTCTTCGTAGCTGTGACGCCAATGAGCTCGGTGACTGAATAGGCATGCCCAGCGGGAAGTCTCAAGAAGTCCCTAAGAGCCTCCACCTCAGAGATGGTTCTCAGTGCATGCTCTTACTTAATGGGTGTTTTGTTCAAAATACCTTAGTTAACATCTGTTCTTCTTCCCTCATGTGGAACTCACAGCCAGCAGCACTAGATCATGTCTGAACACGGTCACCTCAAAGGGGCAGAAGGCACATCGCTGCCTTCCTTAGTTTAGTGGTCCTTCAGCACTTCCTGTGCCTGTCACAATAAACAGGGAGATCACCAAAAAAGAAAAGAATTAAGAAAGAATCTTAGAACTATGAACATTGATAGAAAGGTGATTGCTGAATGCATAAACCTGTACTCCTAAAAGTAGGTCTGTTTATTTTTATTTATTTTTATATGCTGTCAACACACATGGCAGATGGCTAGCTTTTGACCTTTGCAGATGTGGGAATGACCATGAAAATGTCACCAAGACCGATTTTGTGGTTGCGTATAAATTTTACTGAGTCAGTAAATTTACAGGCACAGAATGTGCAAGTCACCAAGATCCGTACAGCTGTCGTTTTTTTTTTTTCTAAAGTTTGTTGTCCCAGCTATTTTGACACAGTAGTTACTGCCTAGCACACACACAAACAAACACACACACACACACACACATACACACACACACAATGAAGTTAATATGTACAAAGGAAAAGCAAAGCAAAACCTTTGGGCACCACAGTGGCACCCCAAAGAGGATGACTGAATGGGGTGAACGAAGGCTTCCTGATCAAGTGGCAATTGTTCTTAACCTTGACACATGAGAAGGTTCTGAATAAAGAACAAGGGGTTTAAGGACACTGGGACCACACAGAAATGCGGGCTCCTGGAGAGCTTAACAGGAAACACATGGGTAGGGATGAGAGGAAACTGGGAAGGCACATGCAAACCAGATCATGCAGGGACTCCAGCATCTTGCCTTGGCATTTTTATTTTTTATTGTTTAAGCAATTAAAGGACCAGGGTTTTTTTTTGCTTTAGAGTAAATGAATGATCTGTGAGGGGTGCATGATTAGTTTTGAAAATTTGGAGCAACTCAAAGGTACGGGTGGGGGGGAAGGAGCTATCAGAAGCAGAGAGGTGAACAGAAAGGCTCGCAGTGGCACATACAGCAGACACAGCACGGGACTAGACTTGAGAGTGTTCACACAGAGGGTAGGGATGAACTGGGGATGGTTTGATGCGGAAGAAATAAAACACTAAGAATTCCCTCTAAGACTCCTAGCTTAGATATGAGAACAAATTACTGTGCTTCTTGAGAATTAAGGGAACATAGACAAGAAGGATAAAAGGTAACTTACTGGAACTAAAAAATAACAGAATACACAAGCAAGCACAATATTTGAACATCAGCTCCTCTGATGGAGGGCTTCAAAGCAGATGGTAGACTATGAATAAAGGAAAGGGCTTGCACAGGCAGCGCTGGTGGTCCGTCCATGCCTGTGATCCCAGCAGTCAGAAGGCTGGGGCCGGCTTGTGAGACTGAGGCCAACCTGGTCTACCAAGCAAAGCCCATTGTCTCTCTGAAATCGAAGGAGGAAAAATACAGGTCGAGGGAGTAAGAAAAGGAAGTACCTAATTTGTGCGTTCTAATCTATCTCTGTCACTGTAATAAATGAAGATGCCCTAGAGCAAGAGAAGAAAGAGCTTGCCTTCCCTGTCTGCGGCTTGATACCCACAGCAGCTGATTTTCAAGGCCATTGTATTTTACATTCATCTGTCCCAACCAACCAGTCTCAGGTTCAGCTAAAGAAACCACCGGTCTTGCAGTGTCGGAGGATACGTGGGTGGAGCTCGGCTGAATCGGCTGAGTTCAAGCGTATGTCCCTTTGAAAGGAGTTCTCCTAGCTCAGGACATGACTTTGGGCCATGTTCATTTTTCATCTTTTTCCAAAGGTCCTATGGAGTGGCAGAGCCAGAATCCCACAAGTGCACTGGAGATGCACTAAAATAACTCTCCAAAGCTATTTCCCACCGTGAGACACCCCCCCCCCCAGCCTCTATACAATGCTGTTGTGTGCTCTGATAGCTTCCAACACTGAGCTGTTTTCTAACAATAATTCTTTAGTAAGATGTAGAACAGCTCTAAAAAGCAAATAGGTTCCAACCCTCTCACTCTCTAATACAAATCGTTCACTGCACGTTCTTGTCATCTGTTGTAGCTATGATCAAGAAATGCCCTGTCCTGTGCCGCCTGCACGGATGTATTTGCAGCAGGATGAATTAGAAGAAGAAGAAGATGAAAGAGGCCCCACTCCCCCTGTCCGGGGGGCAGCTTCTTCTCCAGCTGCTGTGTCCTACAGCCACCAATCCACGGCCACTCTCACCCCTTCTCCCCAGGAAGAGCTCCAACCCATGTTACAGGATTGTCCAGAGGACCTCGGGCCTATGCCCCACCCACCAGACAGGAGGTACGTTCTCATTGGCTGCCTTGGTGGCCAATCATGAGTTCTCCTCAGAGATAGACTTTTAGGCATTGTGCCGTGAAACAATTTTAAAGTCACATGAACCATTTCTTGGGCTACCTACCCATACAGATAGTGGACCTTACCAGCTAATACTGTTGACTCTCAAATCCCATGAACTAGTAACCAGAAAATAATGTGGGCCCAAACATTCGACCACTTATGATATAAATTCAGGAGCACCTCTCTCACATAAGTCCTGTGTTCTTAATGGTAAATGTTTCATGCTATAGTCTTTCCACATATGGACAAGATGCTTCTTTAGTCTATGGAAGAAAAAAAAAAGGTTTTCTCCTGAACCCAGCAAAATATCATTTATAAAGGGTTGGTATATTTATTGTATGGTAACTTCATATATCTTAATTTTGGTTTAAATATCCATCTGGAATACCTCTGTCCAGGCTGTTGACAGTCCTTGTGTGTGTGTGTGTGTGTGTGTGTGTGTGTGTGTGTGTGTGAACATGCAGACATATGAGGCTTTTTTAAATCTATTGAACATGGCCAACAATCCATTGTATTACATGCAGTGAATATGCATGCTGTTTCTACCACATAAATACTGAGTCTTGTTAGCTTTTTGTGTTGATGATTTTGTGTGTACCATTTTATTGCCCTTGACACACGACATATCTGTCACTTTTCTGATTCCTAATATCCTTTAGAACTGAACACAGTATTTGCCTCAGAAGATTTTCCTTCAATATTTCCTTCAATATCTATCATGTGCCGCTTGAATTTTTACCCTGTAGATTAAAACACAATTTGCTGTGCTTACTAAGTATCTTAAGAAGTTATTACCAAATTTAAATCACATGCTCTCTACAGAAGGGAATTTTCAAACCTTCTTATGTGTGATAGAGGTCTCTCTGTATGTGTAGAATTGCTGTATATTTAAAAAGAATAGTATTAATCCTTGCAACTCTATGAAGATTGAGAGCAAATAAGGCATCTCTTTTCCCTATTAAGGTCACAGAGCATCTCAGCTATTCTTATTAAAAGCCAATGAGGCGCTAATAGATACTATTAAGCTCAGAAATACCTCAGCATTCTTTCATTCTCTAAAATTACCTAAATTTCCTGTTGCCTAGCTACACCCCTCTTGGTTGCCAGTGGGATGCTGTGGTCCAGATTAGCCTGCATCCTTTTTTGGTGGTGGTGGTAGTGGTGGTGGTTTATTTGTTCATTCAGTTACTTGGTTATATTTTGTTCTGATGAGACCAGATCGGTGTGTATGTCTCAGGCTGGCCTTGATTCTCCAACCTTGACCTCCCTAGTACAGGGGTTATAGATGTGGGCTGCCACACCCAACTCCTGCTAGCCTATCCTATGTCTTGCCTATGTAATCTTGTCCACTTTCCTCTGAAATAAAAGTGAGGGAGGTTTTCTCTGCCATGTTCTTACATCCCGGTCGCCTGCTAATCCCCAACTTCCTGCTTTGAAAGCTTTCTCTCTTTAACCCTCTCTTATTCTGAGGTGTCCTGCCTGCTAGGTCACGGACTACCCCAGCCCCACCCTCTGCCCTGCTGTTTAATGTGATAGTTTAACTCCCCACTTCTGGGTTCCCATTCACACCATGGCCCCCTGCATCAGAGCTTGTACTAGGTTGCTCCATTCCCCTGCCTTTTTTTTTTGTGGCTTCCATTTCTACACCTGCCTGTACAAGACTTCAGCGCAATCCCAAACAAAAGCAAGAGGAACAAGCCAAAAATTTAAAAATCCCCTAACACCCTTAAAAAGTGCTCTCTCCTCTTAGTCTCTTCCGTCCCCCTTCCGTCCCCCTTCTCCCTCCTTATCTTTCTAGATGTTTCTCCCATTGAGTCCGTCATTCCAGCCTAGCACAGCGTTTGAGGCCCTTAGGTCTCCCTTTCCTCGGCCCCTGACCACATCCTCTTTTCTACTCTTGTCTGTTTGAAATGCCCTGGATTTACCTTTGGGTCGCAGCACAGGTCCTGATAGTTTACAACATGGCAAACATTGTTTCTCATTCTTACAAGTCTGGCTGCTCCTCTCCAAAGCTGTCCTCTGCTGCCTGGGGGGGGGGGGGGGGACTGAATGGGGGAAACCAAGCAACTTTTTTGTTCTTTAATTATGTTTTTACTTACTTGTTTGAGATTATAATATAATTACATCATTTCTCCTCCCTTTCCTCCATTGGAATCCTCCCACATACCCCTCCTTGCTCTCTGGCAAAGCCATGCCCTCTTTTCCTGTTAATTATTGTTATGAAAATACATATTCCTGAATACATAAATAAACCCTGCTTAGTCTATAGAATGTTACTTGTGTGGATGTTGTCAGGGCCAACCATTTGGTACTGGATCAATGGTTGCCGTGCCCTCCTCTGGGGATGACTGCCTCCTCTGTTCTCAGCAGCCCTTGGCTTCTGGGCTTGAGGCCTCTTCAGCTCTCCAGATTCATGCTAGAATGTCTGTGGGTGCCCTCCTTCTTCAGCTGCTGTTTGGGTAATCATGTTGGTGCAACATGGGTGTAGCTTCTGGCACTCCTAGGAGGCACAGTCTCGCAGCAAACTGTCTGCTCTTCTGGCTCCTGCATTCTTTCAGCCTGTTCTGAGAGCCTTAGAACGCCGGTCTGTTCACACCTCAGCTCTCATACTGATCCCGTGGCATCTGTATCTGTTCCTCTATTTGAATTAAACACTCCCTGAGAACTCCCGAGCCTCACAACTCAGGGACTTGTGAGAGTCCATGAAGTGACTTCCTAGTCATGCACATAGTCAAAGAAAAGAGACTTTAAAAAAGTTAAGACCTCTCATTGCTTTTTCATAACAAACATATCTTTTATGTTTATTATAGAATGTTTTCAAAAATAAAGATACACTTTTTGGCAATGTCGAAAATATAAAAGTGCCAATAATCTATGTAGTCAGACAGTCACGTTCAGAGGTTCAGTTGGGAGGGAGTGTTTGGAGGAAGGAAAGGGAAGAAAAAAATGGTGTTATTATTTTATAATCTCAAAAAATAAAATAAAAGATAGGTACACAGAGAAGAGTCCCATAAGCCGTTATCTATGCACATCTTCCCGTTGCTTCAAAAGCTCCATCTGTTAGTGTTCTTGTACAAGCTGCTGCGTCCACTGCAGTGTGATTTCTATCCTGGTCATCTTTAACGCAGATACTTGTGCTAAGTATCTTACGGATTTATCTAGCCTGTCCCCTAGTGTTCGTGTTTTCATGGTGTCTGCCTTTTCAGGGAGTGAACGATGCTGGAGTCTCCTCTGGAGTTAAATCTTGAGTGCAGCCTCTTCTCCTCCCCCTGCCTGTTCAGATCTGTGTCTGTCAAACAGATGTGTTCTGTTTCGCGTCACCACACCCCTCCGTTGTTGTAGCACTCATTAGGGATGGTTATTTCTGCAATTCTCATTTTATATCCAAGTAGACCCATATATCCAAGTGCTTGTTTCCCTCTAAGTTTTTACTACCTCAATATCGCTCTGGCACGTTACTACAAGTCATACACAAGGCACCAGTCTTAATGGACTTTCTTTCGCCAGCCATTCTCCCTTGACTGTGTTAGAGTCATGTTCCACTAAATGCTCTCTTGCTGTAGTTGCTTCTTGATCAGTTGCTCCCGACTCTGCCAAGGCATGTTCATGAAGTTCAGACTGCTTAAAGACCATTGGTGGCTTCCCTTCTTCCTAGAAAGAGAGGCACAATTCCCCAGGAGAAGTAGTCTGGACACCCTGTGACCTGTCCTTCAGTGACTTCATCCTTCCTGTTGTCCGTGCCTTGGCTGTCATCAGGAAGTTTCTTTCACTTCAGGCATGAACTCTGTTCTTGCTCATGCCAAGATCTTTGCAGGTTGTAAACCATCCTCCTAGAACATCCCTGAGTCGCCCTTTTTTGACCTAATACCTATGCATCCTTTAGATTTGAGTGAATATCTGATTCTCTTTCCGTGCCATGTCAGTGTGGATACTCTTGAAACCCATATATCCTCTGTTCTGGGACCTCTTTAGAGCATGTGATTGGTTATGTCTTCCAAGCTTATTTGAACTATTGTGTCTACTTTATTCACAATTCATAATATAATGCTAAAGTTCATACTTATACTGCTATCTAAAAAAAAAAAAACCCTGGCAAAATTTGGTCACCTGATGAAACTATTTTATAATGTTCACAAGTCAGGGGTTCTCAAAACATTCGTGTGACTACCCCATCACAGTTCAACTGTTGGGGCTGAAAGCTCTCCTGTCAAGTGACTTGGTTCTTAACTCACATTCATGATGGTCCAGGCCTTGGTGGCTCCTCTGTCTGCCACTTATTCTCCGCTTCCCACACACTACACCCTTCTCCCCCACACCAGGCTTCACATAGCATAGAGCCTCAGGAAGCTGGTACTTCTTAGGTGGTAACTGGCTTCAAGTCAGGGCAAGAAAGTGTTCAGACCAAGCAAGAACCACATTCAGAACTGGGGCATGTCCTTAACCTCTGTGTGATGGTTTGTATATGCTTGGCCCAGGGACTGGCACTATTAGGCGTGGCCTTTTTGGAGTAGGTGTGTCATTGGGGGGAGGGGGGCTTAAGACAATCTTCCACTAGCAGCCTTCAGATGAAGATGTAGAACTCTCAGCTCTGCCTGCCCCATGCCTGTCTAAATGCTGCCGTGCTCCCACCTTGATAATAATGGACTGAACCTCTGAACCTGTAAGCCAGCCCCAGTTAAATGTCCTTTATAAGACTTGCCTTGGTCATGGTGTCTGTTCACAACAGTAAAACCCTAACTAAGACACTCTGCTATATTGTATTGTTTAAAGAACTTGCATGACCTATCCAAAAGATTAAAGATTAAAATCCTTTTCATGATGAGAGAATAACCAACTTTCATTTTAGAACATCATTTGGAGTAGGGAGAATTATTAAGACACATTTAAAAATACCATCTAAAATAGACACATACTTAACTTATATTTGTTATCTATGGTTTAAAAGCATTATGTCTAAAATGTAAAGTGTTTCCCCTAATTTTTTTACTGATAATGTTCTCATTGATTTAAATATCTAGCATATTTATCATAATAAATACATATATTAATTGGCTTTATATCTATTGATTAGGGACACATATAAATACTATGAGATATATTTAAGAAGAGTTTTGAAGTCAATTATAACATCATGATATTTAGTAAGAATGTAAAGGCTCACATTGTTGGGCTGGGGAGATAGTTTACTTGGTAAGGTTCTTACATGAGGACCTGACTTTTATCTGCCAAATCTATGTAAAAATAAGCTAGGCAAGGTGGCTTCTTTTTGTTATCTTAGTTCTGTAGAGCGGTGGTTCTCAACCTGTGGGTCAAGACCCCTTTGGAGTGTTGACTAACCCTTTCACAGAGCCCACCTAAGACCATCTTAAAAATCCAAATATTTACATCATGATTCAGAACAGTAGCAAAATTACAGTTTTGAATGAGACACAAAAATAGTTTTGTGGTTGGGGTTCATCATAACATGAGAAACTGTATTAAAGGGAAGACTGAGAACCTGTAGCTGAAGTCTGTAGAAGCAGATTAAAGCTGATTCCTAGCCAACTAGGATGAACTGTAGACCAGGAAGAGACCCTCATAGAGGCAGATGAAGCCGGAGGAACAATGCCCGAGATTGTCATCTGGCCTCCTTAAATATGTGCGTGTGCGCTCACACAGACACGCATGCACGCAGGATGGTGCACACCTTTAATCGTAGTTTCTCCAGTGAATTACTAAGATATTCCATTTATTTCTAAAACTAAGTAAAGTAGCTGATTTATATAGTGGGAATCTCCTTTTTTTTTTTTTTAAGTCAGCTACATTAAGAATAATGTGTTTAAACTTTGTTCACATCTGTTGTTTCAAAACACTGGGTGATGTTGCCTTGCTAGAGTTAATATTTAGCAAAAATGTCCTGAATGGTGAAAATAATGCTCACATATGGGCTAGGATATTTACTCATATTTTTAATATAAACAGCTTGAACTTGATAGTATTGGGAGGAAAAGAAATTCAAATGACAAAGCAAAATTAAGTGTTCTCTTTATGAATAGTCAGGAGGAGATAATTACACAGAACATTCAAGCTATGGTAGTGTTTGGGAAAAAAAAAACTCAAAGGTTTTCCATTTTGAGTCTCAGTTGGTAAGTGCTATATGGTGAGCTATAGGCACACCATTGTCATAAGTTAGCGGATCTCTCCCCTCCCCCTTCAACATATTTATGGAAACATCACTTTTGCAGCAGCCAAGAGTGCTGTGAGTTACACACCTGTACATTTATATTACTTCACAAGGCACTGAACCCCTAAAGGGAAGAGTTGAGGTTCACTTGTGCCAGGCCCGACTCCAGTACAGCCTCCCAAAATAGCTTTTTGTTTTCTAATAGAATATATTACATATTTCAAACTGTACATGTTTATCACACATTTCCCTGAGCTGACCTTATTTACAGATGGTTTGAATAAATTTTTCTGCCTTTTTCTCAGAATTTGCATGGTTTGGAGTTAAAAAGTAGCCCTTGTTTAACAGGAAGGTATTTCCATTCTCTAGAATGTGAGTTCTGCAAGCACAACAATATTGGCTTGCTTCTACACTGGTGTTAGCTATTCTACAGCAATTCATTGATGGTCAAAATCATCCCATTTGTGCTAAAAAAAAAACCAAATTTGTCTTTAAAACGAGACAAAAGTCGCCTGCTCGGGTGCCTATGCATGCTGACAAAGGCTGTACATTAATATTTAAGAATACTCCTCTATTACTCTCCCGATTAAAGAGTGGTTTTCTTCCTATATGTATAACACATTCCACATTGAAGCAATTATCCATTTTAATCTCTTAAGTAACTTCAGCTTTGGCACGGTTTTCATAATTCTTCTAATGCCACACACAAAGATAAATTAAACCCACCCAGAAATGAGAGCTAATCCACTATATTATAGGACTGTGTGTGTGTGTGTGTGTGTGTGTGTGTGTGTGTGTGTGTGTGTGTGTATGTGTGTGTGTATATATATTTGTATATGTATACATATATGCACATATGTAGCTATATATAAATACGCAAAAGCAGTCTTACTTTATGTAGTAGTATGTACTTTTGTATTATAATTCTTTGGTGTAATTGTTAATTTTCATTTTTAGTATTTTTTAAACATATCCATTTATAAAATGTCTCTTCTTCATCTATATAAAAAAATGGGACGTGTGGAGTGGTAACCTTGGAAATACGATTTGGTTTAAATTCTGAGTTTATATATAAGAACATTGCAGCCTTTGAATTTCAGTAAACTTCTGTGTCAAGTGATGACTTAAAAAAGCAAACCAGCAAGGTACAAGAATTAACATGGTAAAGGATGGCTAGCCAGTGTCTCAATTCAGTGTTTCAAAATCATTTCTCCCATAGTTTTCAATTTTTACTAATAAAAAAGTTTATTTGAAGTGTCTCTTTTTATTGGGATCAAAAGCAAAAAAAAAAAAAAAAAAGCTTATTTCAAAGAACTGCCAGACCACCCTATAAATGGTGCTGTGTGAACTTCCTTTTCTCTCTTTATAGTAGACCTGGATGGCTTTGACCATAGCTAGGTTTTGGCCTCCTGTGTAGCCCCATCTGCTTACATTTCACTTCTGACCCCGCACTGTTCATTTAAAACCTCCACCATGCATTCCCAGACATCCTTTGCAGAGGGCTGAGTCTCTGCCACTACTCTTCTCTTTTGCCCTGCCTCTTCTGGTCCTAAGGGAAAGATGAGAGAATATCCGCAGCAAATGCAAACTGGTCTCCTCAAGGCATAGCACTAGACACTGTTCTAACTCATCTCACTCAGTGAGTGGCGACATGATGAAGAAGCGGGCGAACCGGCACTCACTCACCTCACCAGTGAGAGTTTCGCTCTGAGACAGCACCTCTAAAGACATCTGTTGTCTGTACCGAATTTAGCCACATCTTCGTGTGGATTACACTCATGCATTCTCTTTCTTGGCCTCCCACATTGTGGGGTTATCAGGTCATCTGCCAGATCCTAGTGACAAGCCACCTTCTAACTCAGCTGGGCAGAATTAATGGTCTTTTCTTCTGAAGAGAGTAGACCTTGATGAACTGCTCTGCTGGATCATTTCCCCAGACATCCTTCATTGCGTCATCTCTTCTTGGGAGGCATCACTGACCGGGACTACTCCCTGAAGAAGCCTGTGTCTTTTCTTTTGTATGGAAGGGCTCCAATTCAAGAGCCACTCCCTTGCATTCTCCTTCAGTAGGAACACTTTCTTTGCATATAGTGTTGCTTTCCAAAGGAACTCAGCCATCTTATACTTACCTTTCAATGGGGTTCTTCAAGACTCTGGACAAATGGCTGGTACCCATTATTTATGATTTCCGAGTGCGGTGTTCTTAGTATTTTCTTCATGCTTTGATTCATAACAAACTATTCGACATTACAATAAAGATCATTAACCTTACTGAAAAGTCAGGTAGATAGAACCACACAAGCCTGCCCCACCGAGCACCAGTCCTGAAGGGTAGCAATGCAGTGAGGCGTGATGAATACATAGCTGATGTCACAGCACAAAGAACAGGAGCTTAAAGAGTTCATAACCTTTAGTGGAACTGATAAGTGATTAAATCAGAGAAAATTGTTCTTGGATCTCATAGCTTTTCTTAATAGAAAAGTCTAAAAGCAATTATGGCATATGCTGAATATGTATTTTTTTAATCATATGAAATTTTGCTGAATGTTCTCAAGATGAATGGCTCCATTTTCTCTGAACAGTAGGAGGAGCAATGAAGAAAAGGGAAGAAATAAAATGTGTCTAGAAACAAACTGTTTCTAGATTAATGTCTCTTGCTAATAATAATAATAACAACAACAACTCTTCAGGAAAAATATAATATGCCCCCCAAAAAGGTTATCCCTGCTTTTAAGTGAACATAATCAAATGAACAAACATGAATACCTTTATTTTGACTTGAAAAAAAAAATTAGTCACCAGATGTGACTGTTAGTGTTGTCAACAGATGGAAACTGGAACCACCTGGGAGATGGGTCGGTGGGGGCTTATCTTGATTGCCTTTATTAAGGTGGAAAGCCTCGCCCACTGTGGGTGGAATCATTCCCTGGACTAAGGAAAGAAGAGCAGGTGGGCTGCAGCGCTTACCCTTGCCCTTTGCTTTCTGATTTGTGGGTACAGTGTTGCCAGCAACTGCAAGCTACTGCTACCTGCCGTCCCTGTCAGGTGAACTGTAGCTTTGAGCGGTGAGTCAGAGGAAACCCTCTCTCCCTTCTGTCCTTTATGTCAGAGTATTTCATCACGGTGACAAGAAGAGATAGTAAGATGCCAGGGGAGTTGCTGTTTGTTGCTATAAGCTTCAATTTGCCGGTTAGTTATTGTTTTGTGTCTTAAGTAGTGAGCTGAGTTTTCCTCTATCCTTGTCTTCCTACAGGCGGCAGCCCGTTAGTCCACCTCCACCACCACGGCCAATTTCCCCACCTCATACTTACGGCTACATTTCAGGACCCCTAGTCTCAGATATGGATACCGATGCCCCAGAAGAGGAGGAGGACGAAGCTGACATGGAAGTTGCCAAAATGCAGAACCGAAGGCTGTTGTTACGTGGGCTTGAGCAGACCCCAGCATCCAGTGTTGGGGACCTTGAGAGCTCCGTCACTGGGTCCATGATCAATGGCTGGGGCTCAGCCTCAGAAGAGGACAACATTTCCAGTGGGCGCTCCAGTGTCAGTTCATCCGATGGCTCTTTTTTCACTGACGCTGATTTTGCCCAGGCAGTTGCTGCAGCTGCCGAGTATGCGGGCCTGAAAGTGGCTCGTCGCCAAATGCAAGATGCTGCTGGTGAGTCCTGTGTACCATTCACCGAGAGATACCCACGCCTGTTAGTCACAAACCTTGTCCCCGTCAAGTTTCCTGGATGAAATAATCCTCCTGCTTCTCTCTCTCTCTCTCTCTCTCTCTCTCTCTCTCTCTCTCTCTCTCTCTCTC